>NW_001889883.1:77771-150552 GCF_000143565.1 Laccaria bicolor S238N-H82
GAGCCTGCCCTAGATCATAACCCGCCCTAAAGTGCCTGGTATATATAGTGCTTCAGACACGACAGATGCTCTTTTGCTTTCCCATTTCACCTCCCCCCCAATCTATGTATGACTGTAAACTTAAGTAGTGTACCACACCAATTATAAATGAGTTTGGCATAGTATAACTTAAGAATGGGCATGTGAATAGCCAATAATAGCCCTAAGAAACATGTAATGGGTGCTGGATAGACACCATGAGGCTATATTGTATCTCGGTGAGTTCTGTACCGTTTTCCACCAAATCAGTGTTGATTACCAGCTATTTGCTGTCGATTTTAGGGCCTGAAGAGACGAGAGGCATCTGCCATCATATTTTTGAAAGATCTGTCATGCTAAGTTTCAGCAGGAGGGTGTACTCTATCTTCATGAGTTCTCCATCATTCTCCTTTGTTAAAGGCTCGTTTACAACGTATTCTAGTGTCGTTTGAAGGTCCCAAAAAGACGAGAGGTTTGTGTGTCTGCGTTCCAGAGATATGTTGCATTTTCTGTTTGGGGGGGCAAGTACACTAGGTTGGTCAAATTTCCATCGTTTCTTATGATCTAAGGCTCGTTTACAATCTACTATAGTGTCGTTTGAAGGTCCCGAAAAGACGAGAGGTTTGCGTGTCCACGCTCTCAAGATATTCCACATTTTCTGGTTTTGGGGGGGTTAAGCTCTGTCTCGGTCGATTCTTTACCTTTTTTTATCGTTGAGGGCTCGTTTACAACGTATTCTAGTGTCGTTTGAAGGTCCCAAAGAGACGAGAGGTTCACATGTCTGCGTTCCAGAGATATGTTGCATTTTCTGTTTGGGGGGGCAAGTACACTAGGTCAGTCAAATTTCCATTGTTTCTTATAATCTAAGGCTCGTTTACAATCTACTATAGTGTCGTTTGAAGGTCCTGAAGAGACAAGAGGTTTGCGTGTCTGCGTTCTGGATATATGTTGCATTTTCTGTTTTGGTGGGGGGTGACTCAGTCTCGGGCAATTCTTAGCTATTTTCTATGATCTTAGGTTCATTTACAGTATATTCTATTACTAGTTAAATAATATGTACAACAAAAGCCAATTTTATTTGTTTTGAATGAGCTAGCATGTGTGGTTGATGAGGCTCAAAATCCTGGCTCTAGCCGGCTCAAGCAGTAGCCAAGCCAGATCCATCAGCTCGGCTTTAATTTCGGCTCAGCTGTGGCTTGAACCAGCTAAAAGCCTAGTGTTTGAAAGTCTGGTCCGGTCCGGTTATTGAGCCCTTGAGGGCTCTAACCGAGACCGAGACCGGTTACCTTGTGCCACGAAACCCAAAATAACCGAACTGGACTGCTACTAACCGATATAATCGGTTAGTAACGGTTAGCAGTCAGTTACATGACCGGTCCTAACCAGTTATTTCTCTGTACTAACATAATTACAAACATATATTATATTTCTAATACAAGCATTTCATAAACAACCTCGCAGGTCAAGTACACCCGACCTGCGAGCGTTTCTCATGGATGATTGCCATTGTTGTATCAATGTCACATTATCACACATGTGACGACAGGAAAATAGTCACTTAAATTTCAATTCACCGTAAATATGTCAATATCCACTAAAAAATATGATTTTTGGATTGTTAGAAAGCGTTTAAACAGGGGAATATTTGTGTGTAATGTTAGGACACAAAGACCGGTTATAACCGGTCCTAACCGGTTTTTGTTTGGTCTTGAATATTTTGGGATGACACCTAACCACTAACCGGACCGTGGTTACGGTTAGGATCGGTTAGGTAATTTTTGCGGTCCTGATCGGTTACGGTTCGGTCCAGTCTCGGTTATTTTCTGGTTAACTAACCTAACTTCCAAACACTATAAAAGCCAAAGCCGCAGCAACACTACATCAACCCCAATGTGTACCGGATGTGATTGCCTGATTCTTATCCAATGCATCCAGTAATCAACATTGATCATCTGAAGAAGTACAAACCGTCCCCATCTGATTTTGAAGATCAAAAGATCTTACCATCCACTCGAGATTTCTTGCTTTCCAAGGAGTATGAGGTTGAATCTATCTTGGGTTATAAATTATCGGGAAGGAAGAGAGGTAATAGGAGGACGTTTAGAGTAAGGTGGGCAGGATACGGTCCAGAATCGGATTCTTGAGTTTCGGAAGCCAACCTACATAATTCTCCAGAGCTCAAGAGAGAATACCTAGCTAAATTGGGACTAAACTAGACAGTTGTCCCTGCATCCCCATAAAATTTAAGAGTAGAATTCAAACACCACTGGGAATTTAAAGGATAGAAGAGAGAGAAGAGACCCCAACACTCAGAACCCAACAATTGCACTCTTAATTCCACTGTCCCTACTCCAAGTCTACCTTAAACCTCCAGCTGCCTATCGATCATGCCTGAATCCCTAGCTACTACGCCTCTGATCCATGTCAACCGTTCATTGCTCTGTCCCAACCCATTGTGCAGCATCAAAGCCCCCCATGACTTCTATGATTTGACCCCAATGCCCTCCATACCCATAGGAGTATTTGTTTGATCTGAGAAACGAACCTTGGGTGTACCTGCTGGGCGGCTATGGCACTGTAGGATTGTTGAAAACAAGTATAGAGAGAGAAGGTTGGGTGATATACAATGTGGTTAGGGAGGGGAGTCTGATTACTCGAGTCGCGCTTCCAAAGTATCGACAATGGCGTTGGAGATGGTGGTAAAAAGGGGACAAACTGCCTCTCAGAAGAAGCAACGACTCAACTCTTATACCTGCCAACACTTCACACGGAGACTCAGCCTCCACCCCCTTATGTTCTATTACAAGCAAGAAGCTCGGTCGCATTTCAAAGTACATATTCTACATATAGTTATTGTAACATACTAGGACTGACAATTACGCAATACTCAAGTCTGATGGTGGGAAAATCATAATTGCTTCCTTTCTGACTTGATTAGCACTATCAATTTCCTTATCAAGTTGGACTCGTCGCTTTCCACCATCACTACTTCCCAACTCGAGCTACTGGAATATAAGAATGGATACCCATTTTACACACACAAAGACATCTACCAGGTACGATTCTTGACGGTATAGGACTAGGAGGACAAAAAGTTGTTTTGGTTATTTTGAACCCCCTGTGGTCGACGACTTGTTATCATTCCTTCTACCTCCATTTTCCAGGGTATACAGCCGAATCGTCACTATGAGAGGGAAATATTGGGAGATTTTGTAGTGTTTGGAAGTCTGGTCTCATGACTGGAAAAAGACCGTAACCAGACCAGACCAAGACCGCAAAAGACCAGACCTGCGGTTATGGTCTTTTATTTTTGAAATGTAAAGACCGCAAAAAAACCGGTTAACGTGAACCGGTCTTGACCGGTTTGGACCGGCCTTTTGTAGCCCCTTAAATACCCTTTAAAACGCACCCAAGAACGTACGATTTGGTAAAAAAAACGAGAGAGATATGAATTAAAATGTAAATTACTTTTGGGAATAATAGATGTACCAGACTTATTTTATAGAAGCACCAATTCCTAACGGAATTTAACGTTCTTGGGCTCGTTTTGAAGCTATTAGAGATGTTAATAAATTTACCGATTCATAATTTTAAAATATTGGCCTAAAGACCGGTCTATAGACCGCAAAAAACCGTGGTCTGTGGTCTTTTTGCAGTCCGGTCTGGTCTTTTGACTTCTGGGGAAAAGGCAGACCGGTTATGGTTATGGTTAATGTCCCTGGGCATCAAAAAAACCGGACCGAACCAGACTTTCAAACACTAAGATTTGGTCCCCTAATTCCTTGACCAATGCATTCTATCTGGGCATACGGGCCCCTGGGTATGACGTCGCAATGGAAGTTGATCAGACGAAACAATGCTTTGATGGGCATCTGGGTTGCTTCGATCCAATGAAGTCGCCCCAACACTACGACCCACGTCAGCCTTGGTTAGTGTTTGTGCAAAGGGATAGAGCTTCTACATTACAAATCAAGCATGTCCCTCTCTGGACCACCTGGGTTAGTCTCGCTCCCAGCTGAGAAGGCAGAGACCTGGGGCAGTTAGACTCCACCTACCTAGTTCAGCTCACCGACTGGAATGGCAAACTAGATGTGACCATCTCTGCCTTATCCTGTGTAGCCAAAATCAAATGTGAATACTAGATCAATAGACCATTACGACCAACGCAGATGGATTTCTGAGAACTGAACGGAGATCTTCACTTCACAGGTGCCATGGATAAAGTAGTGGCTGTTCAGAGGGGCATGAAATTGAAAGACGCATGGATTAGGGTGATGAACCTCATTACACAGGAGGGAAGGGAAGCAGTATCGGAGGATTGGCTATCAGAAGTCCCTTTCGCTGTGGACAACATGTTGGGAGCGTGGATTAACGGAGCAAAGGAGGACAAAGTCTATTGGCTATTGAAGCATAGGATCCCCTGCTTCATTATTCACGAGATCTCAACATCCAACTTGTGCTTCTACAGAGAGGAACACAAGAATCTGGACTTCATTGTCTCCATGGATGCACAGTACTTAGCCCTGGAGCATAATGGATTCGACCATGTTGCCCACAAATGGAAGGCTGAGATTAACGCAGTTGCTGGTCAAGAAGGAATGCCTCCAGCCATGCCACTGGTTCTGTTGACAGACGATCGAGCGAGATCAAATCCCTTGTCACAGGGATGGAATGGAACTAAACATAGGTTGTTGGAAGAGACACCAGAGGTAGTAATGAAGCAACTGACATGCCCAGTCAAAGACTCAATCATCCAACCACCCCCAAAAGCGACCTTCACAGCTCACATTCCTGAACCGGAAGTAAGGGTGCTAGCTCAAGATAGGGTTGAATGGCTTGTGCCCCCTGGAAAATGGTCATTCTGGAAGGAAGAGGATTTGGATAAGAACACTTCATGTTTCTGTCCAGTGACGTCTCAACCCGACGATTGTGAGCAAGTGTGCTATGACCAAATCTTGAGGAGGGAGTTATTCTTCGTGGAGCACTTCGAAGTGCCTCTAGGAGTAGTTTCCAATGTTGACGTCGACGTATTCAGATTCCCAGCTCCCACTGCATGATTTGTGGAGCTATCCGACAGTGTTATCACTCAAGAGTATCAAGCCTCTCACTGGTTGTACACACGACCCACAGCGAAGTCAGGAACCATAGGGCAGAGAGCTGTAACCCCGCCCCTCGAATCACTACCCCTAAGATCCACCCTTCTGGTTCATCAGCACCAGCCCCGCACGCCAATTTCGAAGCCAGCTCTGTCCTCATCGGCTAAGCCACTCACTCCACTTCCGGCCATCAAATCAAACAGTCTATCATTGCAGAAGTTGATTCCCACCAAGCCGCGAGCACATCGCCAAAGTATGGAACATAGCATGCAAGCTCCAAGGGGCAGAGAGAGTTCTCTGGGCCGTCATCCTTGGGCGTTCACTCTGGAAGGAAGGGACTCACCGAGTGTGGGGGGCAGTGGACTTCCCAAGAAATTAAGAAGTATGGAACAACTCACGGAACGAGTTCTTGGAGCTCTGTCCATGTCACTATCTACTCCATCCGTGCCTCCCTTACCAGAATTAGAGGATCCATCTCCCCAGACTTCCATCCCCACAGACTCTCAGCCAATCGGCACAATGAACGGGGAAATGGACGTCGATACTATTGTGGACAGCGAATCTGATTCTTGCTTCTTGTGTTTCGAAGGGTTGCCCTTTGAGTGGGAAGAATGTCAATCTTGGTTCTACGGAAAAGCGGTCTTCTGTCACATCGTGTGGATTAATCAAATGTATTGGACCGTCACGAACTCTCATCCTTTAGTATGGTTAGACCTCAAGAGCAATGAAGACACGTGCACACTGCGTGGTTTCCTCACACATCGAAGGTCGACGAATCGGGCCGTGATCATCAGTCATTTTATTTCCAAGTCTACATTTCAGGAAGCTACGCGTAACTACACAGATAAATGGGAATGTCCCACTGCTCCCCTGCCTCCTCCCTCGGATGATTTTATGGAGGGACCTGCTCAAACCGCGCCTCTTGAAATGCAGCTTACTTCACCTAGACCAACTTCTCCTATGCCTGACGTCACCCTGCTACACAGAGCCGGAGTCACATTGGAAGAACGTGTGGAGGGAGCTGCGCAACAACGAAGACGAGCTGGGAAGAAGCATCGCAAGTTGAACGCCCAACACCAATCCAACGTATAGCTAATCTAATGATGTGGGGGGCTTTGTGAGGATAAGCCTAGGGTTCAGACTTACTTCTTGATCCAATATGATTATCTTGCGCACCATGTCCGCCGACTGACAGCTCACGTTCCACAAGCCTTAAGGGCTTGTGATCTCTATTATCAACACTTCTGGCCAGCTGAGCACCCTGTCATCTGCTCACGTTCACCAGAGTAAGCGCTGACACACTGTCAGCCATCCACTTTCTCTCTCTCAACTTCACTCACAAGAAGTCTTCGTACATGGTTTCACACAAAGTGAGGCCCAGGGTATTCACCTTAACCATATACTTGGGGAATGGTGCCAAATGTGGGACTAGTTCCTATGGAACCAAAGTAAGGCCCAGGCTATCACTTTGACTATATACATGATGGTTGAATAGATGGCGCCAATTATCTAATGCAACTTGGGTGCAGAATATACCTGGTGAAAGAGGGAGGAACATCCGAAGAGTGGTCCAGAGAAAGCTCTGAATGCACAACATGAACAACCATATACCTGATGGATGGAAACATGCCGCCAATTATCTGTATGCAAGTTTGGCTCAGAATATATGTGGTGAAAGGGGGCAGAACAACCGAAGGAACACAGATGGTCTACCTGATGGATGGAAACATACCGCCAATTATCTCCATGCAAGTTTGGCTCAGAATATATGCAGTGAAAGGGGGTGGAACAACCTACCAGAGTTCTCACTGATTAGTCCCACAACAACATCGGATGTTCCGCTCCTGCCATCATTGGAGGGTCTTGATATTGGAAAGGTTTCCACAGATGATTTTGCACATGTGGTAGATGAAATAATCTCCATGTAGTTTACAGAATGCACTGTGTTGATGATGTCTGCTTTTGGGGGAATATTCTCTGGACATTGTTCCACGTCATACATCTCTGTAGGTAAATTTTAGATAATGCTGATGGGCTCCCACAGTTCTCCCCATTCAATATTTATAAGTTGTTTCACCTTCTGAAATTCTTCCAATGCCAACCATTCAGTGAACAGCTCATCTTCCATCCATACCTCCAGTTGCCGATTGCCCAACTGATGCAATATATGTTCCCGGACAAAGAAGGCAAAGCAACATCTCTCTTCTTTAGAAACTGAAACACCATGTCTAATTGGCTTGGAGAGAACCGCAAGTATGGTACCTGGGTTATAATGAAATTGAATGCCGATTCCCGGGAGCTCCACCCAAATGTCTGGATCTGCCATTCTCCCAAACATTGCAAGTACATCAAACATATTGCAGGGAGACCATCCGTCATGGTGGAAAGGAGTCTCTCGTTGACTGATTACTGACAGGCCTGTAAACCCACTGGCCCAAATGCCCAATATTTCCTGATACAATGTCCAATCTTCTATTGTTTCCCTGAGTGAAATCCTGAGATGGGGATGCCCTGCCCTAATAAGGGCACCACACAGTATTGGGCTGGGTGCAAAACAGAGATAACTCCACCAATAAGGGCCTGAAAGTCCAAAATGTCACAAAGGAACCATTTTGCTCCTTTCGAGCCATTCTTTAAAGGTGCGGAAGCTCTGAGGGAGGTACCATTGTACTAATCAAAAATCAGGATGGAAACGTAATGGCAAGAATGATTGTACTTCATGTCCCATAGGTGTCCACAAGGGTGTGAGATTTACAATGCCAGGGGGGAATCCAATGGACTGGGAATCCTGGAAATAGGCTTCATTGTTTCTCCAGGACTTTCCTGAGGCCGGGGGCGATGAGGTAAAGTAAGGCCAGAGGTTCTCCAGCACAAACAAAACATGATTCTAACCAGAAACAATGTTAATCCATGGACATCGTAATGAATGGTCTCACTTGCCTGAAGTGCATCTGACATCGCTCCTGGTACATACCAAGCAAGGTGCCTTCCCCAGACATCCTGAACCATAACAGGCCTGTCTTCAACAACTTCACTATCAGGCAGAAAAGTGGGCGAATACCTCCGCATTAATGCATCTTCCATTAACATAACCATCCCTGATACCTTTGTCAATACATGGACGTTGGACAATAGTTGGGCATAAAAAGAAAACACCTGTAGGTCATGACCCAATTTCTTTGATGTACTCTTCAATACCCCACTCCACTTGAATGGGATCAGATCTCCAAGCTTCTGCAACAACGGCGATTAACTGTTCGCAATCCATGACCAAATTGTCAGAGAATTCCTTTGGAGGACAGTCGTTTCCACCTTTGTGAAGAAGGATGTAGCAAAGATGTGTGGACATATAAAACCCAACATCATCAGTCAGAGCCTGGAGGGCAAACGCAAACTCCATCATGGATGTTTTTCAAAAGATGAAAAAAGTGAGTTTTTTTTAATCCTGTATGCCTCATGCCAACCACATGTTCAATTGAATATTGTTATCTGATGTCGGATCATATTTTCAGGGCAGAATTATACCCTGAATGAGACAAAGGCCAGACAAGATCCCCATTTGGGTCTTCTGAATGTCAGGACTTCCTGGAAAGAAACAGGCGTATGAGCCAGACTGCATTTACGTTTGATGTTCACATGGCAACATTGTGTTTCCCAGGTGTCCAGGTGACGTAGGTGTATGGGAAATCCTTTCATCTGTTGATGTCACCATGACTGAGCAGTCCAGTACTGGGGTTCAATTCCCACATGGTGAATTGTGATTCTCTCATTTTGAATCTTTTGGAATACAGCAATATGTCCTTCTTTCTCATAGAATCTTTTTGATTTCCGTCTGCCTAACCTCTACCGTGCTGCAAATTCAAGCCAAATTCCAGAAATGCAATATCCGGGAATCCCGAGAATTTACTGCTGAGCACAATATCCGGATTCCCACAAGGTTCAAGCCAAATATCCAGGAACTCCGCAAATTTTCTCCAGACCACAATATCCGGAAAATTGCTGGGCCACACATTGGGCCCAACAATGAACCATGGACTTGTACAGAGGATGGCCCAACATAGGCACCTTAAGCTACCTCATGAGCTGTTGGGCCCAACTTATGCCATTAGGCACAGAAATTATGTTGGCCCACACCTTTAGCCCATAACGTATTCATGGGTGATTGGGCCAAACATATGCCCATTACATTCCTTCAGCATTGGGCCCAACCATTACCCTTAGGCCAATACCACCTACTTATTACTACCACAATTGGGCCGAATGGTTTGTCTGCAATGATTTATTTGGCTTAAACATTGGGCCCAACATTCAACCTTAACTGTCATTATGCCATTGGGCCCACCCATGGTACCATGGTGTGTATCAGTGTTGGCGCCATTTGGGTAGCCCTATGAGCCATTGGGACAAAATCCAATTTCTATTGTTATGGTTCCATAGTGCATCTACTGAATGCCCTGCAAGACCAACCTCCACCCATTGCCAAGCTGGAATATTGATGAATCATCCAAGAATCGTCTATTGTAGGAAATGCAGAAGTTGACAAGGCAATCATGAAAGAACTGTGGCTTGATGGAGGTTCCAGAAGCAGCTAACTGAGTTAGGTTTCTTGGTGGAGATCAACTCTTGATTGCAAGACTTTGAGCACTTGAATTTATTCATCCAGGGCAGGAAGAAGACTACGAGGAAATTTTCTGGGGAGCTTGGATTCCTGGGCTATTCCATGAAAAAATAGCTGATGCTCATGGGACTTTATTTACTCATTTTGGACAGCCTGCCACCATCTCCCAAAATGCTTGGATGTTGGGCTTTCACAATGGGTGTATCGACAGGCTCCCCATCACCCTGACCTCCCTTCCAACCTACCACACTTCTTGTGATCTTATCTTCATTTCACTCTATGCTCATGTTCTTCATTGCCTACTTCTTGTTTTGAAATATGGTTCATTGGAAGAATATGCACTGAAGGTCACAAAATGGGAAACACTTGTTGAGCATGCCACAAAGATCTTTGAAAATTATGCTAATGCAGCATTGGTTGAAGAACTACAAAGTGAGTGAGCAGAGAGTCTTGAAGATAAGGAGGACAGTGCAAAGCCAACAAAAGGTGATGCAGTCTTCGAAAATGCATTTCTGTTCATGTGGGATGCTCTTGTGTCTCAAGAATTCAATGATGCTATCAAGGCTGGTGATTCTGGATGAGTTATGTTGGCCCAGAAGATATGGGCACTTAGCTTCTGTGGAAATGGTTGAACAAAATATGCATACAAGATGCTTCATCTAATACACAATTTAACCCATGTTTGGCCAGAGAAAATCCGGTATGTTATCTCCTGCTCTGTTAGAATACTTAATGAATAAAACCTTGGAATATTGTTTTGAAAAACTGGTTTCTCAATCTATCTGGTCTGCCAAACTGCTCTATTGAGATGGACCTCACACAAGAGCACCTCAATTTTAAAATCAAAGCAAGTGAGAATTTTGTGAATGGGAACTTACACTGATTCTTGGTATTTAGGTTTCCTATAAAGCTTGGGGGTCAAACACATCATGGGAATGGCTTGAAACCATTTCACCCTGTGTAGTTGCACTTGGTGATCTTCAGAAGATGCTGAACAACACACTGGGAGATGACCAGGGCTGTAACGGATATTGGGATTCTATCCTTCTTCTATATGGTTTACTTTCCATTATTCAGCAGTCACATGACTCCTTTCCATACTTTGTCAGTAGTAGTCATGTGACAAGACATCTTCTTCTATCTTTCAAACCACCACTGCGTATACTCTGCATCAGGAATAGTGTTGTACTGCATTCCCCCTTGAAGTATTGTAAGTGATTTGAGTTTAGCAGGGTCACTGAATACTCTCCTAGAGGTGTTCAGTTACAGCTTGGCTTATTTCTCTCAGTATCACCTTCTTGAGGATTTCCTGAGAAGGAGCAGAGATTGTGCAATGGATTTCCGAAGCATCAACAATCTCTGCTAGATACTGGCTGAATCTCCCTATTTCTCTCTCTTTGGACCAAGATCTAAGTTAGATCATAGCTGATCGCATCTCAGTCTTCACACCGTTGTCATTCTGGCTTGCCATATGACTTTCATTGACAGCTCCCCACATTTAACACACAAGAAGTGCGTTACAAGGGCACAAAACATGCACCACCAGATCTTAAAGAACATATCAAGAGTCTTATGAGCAGCCTTGATGAGCATAGAGTATATCAGATTCAACAAGGGCAGATGGTAAAGGAAGAAGAAGTTGTAAAAGATGTTGTGGGACGGGGGTTACAAAACCTAACAGCAGGTGAAAAGAATCCATTAAACATAGTATTTAAAAGTCTGGTTAGGTTAGGTTATTGGGTGCCCAGGGGCTCTAACTGAGACTGAGACTGGTTAGGGTTCGTTCCCAGACCCAAAATAACCTAACTGGACCGAAGATAACTGACCAAAACCAGTTAGTTGCAGTTACTAACTAGTTAGGACCGAAAGAAATAGAAAATCGATTATAATGTCATATATTTCTCATATTCCTTGCAGTAAACATTATTTCCATGCATTGTAGCTTTAAAATAAGCCCAAGAACGCTAAATTTGGTGAAGAATTGACAATTTTATGATAATATTCTTGAAAGCCTACTCTTTTGGCCAATATTTTAGAGATTTGACCATAACTCTGTCAGACTTTTAGTGTCTCTCATGCTTTTAGATGTGTTTTGAAGGGGTAAAATAGGGTCGGTTTTAACTGGTCATAACCAGTTTTTTAACAGTTAGTTAACTGCAGAATAACTGGTTATTTCATTTCCAGAATTGACTAACCACTAACTGCAGTCTGGTCTTTTTGCGGTTAGGTCCGATCTGGTCTCGGTTATTTTCCAGTTAACTGACCTAACCTTCAAACACTAATTAAACAGGTATAATGCAGCCTTCAAAAGGTTTCAAATACAACAGAAGATGAAACTGGTATTGCTTGCTGCTCTCAAACAACATCCTGAACAGGCCACAGCACATATTCCAACACAGCCTCCACCCACACCCCTGGTTACATCTCCAACTCCTTTGATTTCAGCAGCTGAAGGTGATGAGGAAGGGCCAGCTGAAGACGAAACAAGCGAAATTGACAAGATTCTTGAGGACATTGAAAACAGGGCAGGAGAGGAAACCTTACTGTGGTTGACTGAGGAAGATGTGGCACTTGATATGGATGAGATTGTGGTTGAAGATGAAGGATTTGTAGATACTGATGAGTTGGATAGTGATGAGGGTGAAGGCAATGTAGGCTGGATGGACGATGAGGAACGGGAGTGTTGAGAAAGGCAGATGATGGTAGATACAGAACAGACACACCTTGAATTTGAAGAAATTTCACCAAGTCCCATGTCACAAAATGTGACCTTGACAACACTCAATCTGTTCGGCCCAGCCATTTCTGAACGTAGCCTGCGGAGTTTGAAAGAAACGGTTGGTCACGAGCCTAAAGTTCCCAGTACATGTAAACCAAGAAAAAATCACAACATCAACCAACAAAGAATCACAACATCAATGGCATACACTTCAAACAAGGGACAATCAGGCAGTGAAGTGAAGTGTTGGACAGATTCCCTGACAAATTTACTATTTTTGCACCTTGTATGTAATTAGGTCAAATAAATGGGCCAAATTTTATTTTGACAGTATATTTGCCAATTGTTCAAGGGGGTTGACAGAATAAAAACAATTAATATGGTTATTGTTTAAATCTGCCCACAACTCTGTTCCCTAGACAAAGCTTTTGTTAAAAATTAAAGTTTTGCCTCATGCTGAAGAGACAAACTGAATTGTTCCTGAAATCTGTTCCATTTACAATTTTTAATTCTTAACAGCCTTTTGTCCTGTGGACGTACCTTACAACACAATTTAAAAATAGTAACAACAATTTTTTTACACTTGGACATCACCTTCGCACAATAGACAAACACACTGTCACAATAAAATAATTCCCACACATCTTTTTTAATTACATAAAAGGTGCAAAAATGATTAATTTGTCCTCTGTCAAAGACTTCACTGAACTGCCTGATCATCCCTTGTTTACAGTGCTTTGCACTGCCGTTTGCACAACGAGTTTTGGAAATCGTGTTTGTGTATGTTGTACCGTGACCCTCAAATCGGGAAGTAAGAGACCGCTTACCGGACGCAACATCCAATAAGGCCTGCAATCTCCTGCGGTGAAAGATGTTGCTCATCATGGGAAACGGTGATTCACGCGCGCATCTCATCCGATGCCTGAGGCGCAACAAAAGTTGGGTTTGAGAAATACAAAATTCCAACAAAATTCCCAAAGTGCTCAGATCTTGTCCTGATGCGTGACAATCTGTGACGAACATACAAAACCAAACATAATTTTCGCGATTTCGATGTGCAAACAAGCACTGTAAGGTGATAGTTTGAGGTCCCTTGTCAACCCCGTCCCAGCATAGCTCCCAAACCGTGGTGTAACGGCCCTCCAGACACCATCCTGCCACCGCCACCCTGTGGATATTCGTGACCATGGCCGCATGATCTGCTCATACGACATTTTAAAAGGTACCCAAAAGCTACCCCGTTCGAAAGTGAAATACTTTTCGAAAACTCGTTCAATGTCCACTCCAACGTTGTAAATTCGGTGCCAATCCCACTGGGGTTGCTCTAGATCATGCATGTGACGCTCGAAAAGCTAAAACATTTTTGTTGTTGTTTCCGCACACCGCGTCGGCGAAAGACTCTAGCAGAAGTCGCCTTTACCAGGATCGCTGCGCACGTTGTGGAACAACGTTTATCGGTGTAGTCAGGGTTTTAGACCTGACCACTGCATCACCGATGTCCATGTGGTTTCATTTTTACGCGCTTCGGATCCATGTGTTTCTTGTCAAGCCTAATGGACGACGCGGTGTCAAGTGCCTGACGAGACTTACGATACGACGCATAAATATATGCGCCATGCTTAGCGTCTGTGCTCAATCCCCATCCTCGACATCAAGATGAAGCTGTCCCACGCGTTTGTGGGTCTTTTGTGGGTCTCTGTGGCCCGAGCGACGATTGTGAACGACATCCTTGAAGCCATCAAGAACGCAGTGTCTTGTACTTCTTGCCACGCCCTTCTTGTCCCCCTCAAAACTCTTGCTGCGCTTGGAGATGGGCCGTTCGACAATACAATCATTGCAATATGTAAGGCGACGAAGGTGCGTCACGCTCCGTATCTTACGTGAATTCTCGTATTTTGACGCGTCACCCCTCTAGCTGGTCGACGCGGATGTGTGTGAAGGCATAATCAAGACCCAAGGACCAATCATCGCTCACGATTTACGTTCAATCAATCCTCTCGGACAAACGGCCACCAAGCTATGTGATGCACTTCTGGGTCTCTGCCAAGCACCGACGGTGAACAAGTACACGGTTTCGTTCCCCAAACCTCCCCCTACCAACCCTAGGAAGTTCATTACGTCTGGGAAGACGCCATTCCAGGTGGTCCACTTTAGTGATATTCACATTGATCGGCAGTACACTGTGAGTAGGCTCTTTTTTATTTTCTCTCATCCTCTGAGCGTCTGTTCCGATAATTTTTGATGGACTTTAGACGGGATCAGAGACCAATTGTACCAAACCTATCTGTTGTAGAAATTATGCGGATCAGAAAGGTCCTATTGCTGTCGCGGCTGCCCCTATGGGCGAGTACAAGTGTGATACTCCAGCAGGCCTTGCTCAGAATTTGCTTAGGAGTATCTCGGCAGAGAATAGGTTCTCTATTTTCACCGGAGATGTGATTGAAGGTGGGTCAATCGCGTGTCCTATGGGAAAACGAGATAGACTGAAGACATCTCAGCTTCTCTTTGGCTCCCTGACAAAGGGTACGTCGTCATTGAAAGTCTTGGAGGCATTCAGTGGAACATAATGTTAGGGATGTAACCAATTCACTGAAGCTTTTCAACGAGGAAATGTCCACCCTTTCCGGTGCACCTATATACCCAGCTATCGGTATGTGTCCTTTATCATTTTCATAGATGAATCTCATTTGCTCCTTCAGGTAACCAGTGCGAATCACCCAATGAATCCGCAATTTTATTACTCACGCTCTGATGACAGTGAATCGGCACCCACGAACGACTTCCCTAGAACTACGACGACGAAGAACGCGACCGATATGCAGTGGGTTTACGATACACAGAGCGCGGGATGGACAGTACGCATCCCCATCTCTGCTGTATAATTTCACCCCTGAAAATAATTTCAGCCCCTCGTTGGCGCCACCGCTGCCAGTCAAGTCGCACATTACTCTGGCAGCTACTCCATTGTTGCCCCTGGTACCAACTTGAGGTACTTCACTTGACTTTTTAGACCCCGAACGTTGGTCTTTATTTCAACATCACCAGAATTATTTCCATCAATACTGTTTACTGGTACAAGGTCAAGTAGGTGTTCTCAGTCTGTCCCGTTCCTCCTCTCCCTGATGACTTTTGCGCTTTAGCTTCTGGCTGTACGACAGCGATGCATTCCAGTTTGTTCTGTCCCGTTCGTAGCCTTCAAAAACCATCTAACCCTGCTCTCCTTGAAGAGCGGATCCCAACGGCATTCTCGCCTTCACTATTCAAGAATTGCAAGCAGCTGAGGATGCGGGTCAGCGTGCTTGGATCATTGCTCACATGCCACCTGGAAGATATGACGCAATGCATGACCAGGTTCGCTGCCCTCTTTTCGCCTACGTGGCGATGATCCTAATTTGAACCACATAGTCCAATTACTTCGATCAAATTGTTCAGCGTTACCGCAATACCATTGCTGGTCAATTTTACGGACACTCTCATCAGGTGACGCCTTTGATCCTCCTGCATGATAATCGTCTGAACAGTTTGCAGGATGAATTCATGATTTCATATTCTGACTATAAGAAACAGACAGCTGCGAACGCTGTCAGCATTGGTTGGATTGCTCCCTCGATCACCCCAAGAGGTACGCTTGATGAGCATGTTGTTGAATGTATGTAACTAATTTTGCATTGTTGAGGTGGTAATCCCGCGTTCAAGGTTTACGATGTTGATCCGGATACCTACGAAATTATGGACGCCAAGGTCTACAGCAGTGAGTTTGTACTTCGCCCTGTCGAACTCGGATATGAACAATACCTCCCAGGCGATCTGATGAACCCCACTCACAATGTGCAACGTGAGCGAGCACTCTTTTTGCGTGAAACGTACTAATTGATATCGAAACAGCCACTTGGGGCTTGTATTACAGTGCCCGCTCTACATATGGATCGCTCCTTGGTGGTATACCCGCAACCCAGCCTCTGAGCCCTGCATTCTGGCACAACGTTACAAAATTATTTGAAACCAATGACGCAGCCTTCCAGATGTATCAAACGTTCCGAACACGCGGCGTGAGCCCTATCATATGCGACGCCAAGTGCAAAGCTGTGACGATTTGCGACATGCGAGCTATGCGTGCAGAAAACGGCTGTGTAAGTCAAAATGTTGATTGTCAATCGCTTTCATGTTCAGTTATTTTTTCCCTTGCTAGACCGTTCCTGCTCCTGGCAAGTACTTCCGCCGAGGTTCTGAAGACATCGACGCGGACGCTCCGTTGCATGTTGATGATTGTGAGGGCGTCAACATTGGGCACCTTCTTTCTGCGGTGACAAATGGCTTTGTACGTTTTCTCCCTCCTTTTCAACAACGTGATTAATATGATTGCATTCTAGTCCGAGACGGACTTCAACGAATTGAAAGACCGCTTGAAGGAGATTATTCCTGACAACTTGTGAAGTCGAAGTTGTAGATAATGCCCAAAACCCGATAAGTTGGTATTTCCTTTGGTTGATTACCGAACGGATTTCGTCGGACTGGGACGACTTTAATTTATTCAAGCCTTCATATGAGAACTTGACGTCGACACCTCGCATTTTTAGGCCAACCAGCCGCAATACTTCTGAGTATTTGCGAAGTGATGTCAAAGTGATGTCATGGGCTAGCCAAGGCACTGTTCTTCGATTGGGCCAGGCTAGTCCTGACATACTTTTATTTTTAGCTCCACGTTCTTATCATAGGTTCTTATGTAGTTGCAGAACTGATGTCCATGCGTCGTCTGAGATGGTCTGGATGGCCTGGATTTCGCTTGGAGTTCTGACGAGCGCTGCGCATCATCGCTCCACCCCTATATAAAGCTCATGAGTCCGATCAGCGTATCCCAAAAGAACTCTCATTCTATTCTTCTCCGCTCTCAACTATGTCTGAGCCAACCTTTGATATCCCGAAGATCCAGAAGGCGGCAGTCGTCGCAAAGGCTGGAAGCACCGTTCAAGTGAGGAACGATCAACCTGTTAAATCCCCTGCAGACCTTGCCCCGGGAGAATGTCTCGTCAAGTTGCATTTCACGGGTGTCTGCCACACCGACCTCCACGCCGCCTTGGGAGATTGGCCCGTGAAGCCGATGATTCCGCTCATTGGCGGACATGAAGGCGTCGGGACGATCGTAGCAATTGGCAAGAATACATCTCATAGTCCTGTCAAACTCGGACAACGCGTAGGTATTAAGTGGGTCGCAGATTCGTACGTACCTATGCACAACTTTTCGATCTTAAAATTTGACAACCCTTCTAGATGTCTTAATTGCGAACAGTGCAGGAAGGGACATGAACAAAGTGAGTCAATCAGTGACGTCCAAAAATGTCCGCTCCAAGAATACTTATTTTCGTATCAACTAGATTGCTATAATGTGAAGTTGAGTGGGTACACCGTCGACGGAACATTCTCACAATACGTCGTTCGTTCTTCCCGTTTTAATGTTTTTTCTTCCTTTGTCATGACATGTTCCCCAGGTATCTTACGTCAATTCCGTTACGCCCATACCTGATAATCTCGAGAGCGCGGCAGCCGCATCCATTCTCTGCGCGGTACGTTTCTCCAGTGTGTCATCCATCGATCTCGTTTCATATTAAAATATTTTCGCAGGGGGTCACTGTTTATCGTGCACTGAAATATAGCGAGACAAGCCCAGGCGAGTGGATCGTTCTCCCTGGTGCTGGTGGTGGACTCGGGCACATGGGTTTGTACTGTGTCCCCATATATCCAAACACTCCAACTAATTGGTCTTGCAGCTATTCAATACGCTAAATACATGGGACGCCGAGTCATCGCGATAGGTTTGTCTTTTTTTGAACGTATTTCTTCTCGATTCTCACAGTCGACTTCTAACATAGATGGTGGGGAGGAGAAACGTAAATTGTGTGAAGAACTCGGCGCAGATGCCTGGATCGACTACACTGTATCCCAGGATATTGTCGCAGATGTTAAGAAGATAACCGACGGCCGCGGCGCGCATGCAGCTGTCGTGACCACCGCTTCGAGCTCGGGATATGTCCAAGCCGTTGATTACCTTCGCGAAAATGGGCATCTCATGGCTGTTGGTCTGCCTGGAGACGCAAAACTTGACGCATCGATTTTCTTTACCGTGTTCAAGGTGAGTTTATTTTACCTCTGGTTAGATCAAAGTCTAAAATTCCATTTTTACAAGGGGATCACCATCCACGGTTCCTATGTTGGTAACCGCCAAGATGCGGTGGAAGCCATCGACATTGCTGCGTCTGGAGCTGTTAAATGCCATTATCAGTTGAAAAAGCTTTCAGATATCGAGCAGTGGGTTTTGACTCCATCACATCTTGCAGCATACCTGATCTAATTTTTTAGGGTGTACAACGACATCACAAACGGAAAAGTTGCTGGTCGCATTGTTCTTGAGGTGGTTTGATGACTTGTAACAGGAGCTAAATTTCGAATCATGTAAGCTAGGACTTTGAGTGGACTATGTCAATATGTAATAATACGGATGCAAAATTGTTCGAAACTTGTAGATGGGATTTGCGTGCCCCACGGCTCTAACGTTGGAATCGTCGTGTCTACACAAAACAGGGGAATGTTGTTTTCTCCGAGGGACAGTCTAAATTTACGAGGGGTGTTATCCAACAACCTATGGTCCTGGTCATCGTCCAGTTCAACAAGAAACTGGGTGGGTGGTGTCAAATACAGCATTGTGATTATCGCTAAAGCGGAAGGCATATATATATTGATATCATCATCGTAGGCCACTGTGCCATCCGTTGAGCCAACGTTGAGCCCGACGCGCCGATGGGATGACGGAAAAAGAGAATCCAGAATCCCAATTTGACGAAGTTCTCTGATGGCACTTTGTGGCGATATTTGGTGTCGCAGGATGAGAACGGAATTTAGGGGTAAAAAAAAGATACACAGAGCGGGAACTAACAAAAAGAGAAATCAAACACTCAACAATAACTATAACACAAAACAACCTCGCCAGGCTGAGCTCAACTCAACTGCAACATCGCCCCATCTGCCATCGGCCCCCCACCACTCTCCATCATCTGCGCCGCACTAACCTCACCAACAAGCACACCTTGCCCTGTCGTCCCCATCGGCTGCCCAAGACTATTCAACACATTCCCCGTAATGCCGTTCTTCGCAATCTCAGTCCGCACCCCATCCAACATCCTCTTCAACCCCAACCGCTCATTCACCAACGCCACCCTGGCACTCTCCAGCCCTTTCCTTTCTTCCTCCAAGATATCCTCGAGTTCTTCGAATTGCGACATTTTGAGCTCAAGCTTTGTTAGTGTCAGTTTGATGAGGTTGGAGATCGCACTCCGGATTTGTTTGTCTTCTGCTGTGGCGAGGGTTTGTGCGGCGCGGGCGGAGGCTTTGAGTGCTAGATCGGCGGCGCGGACGACTTTAGAGTGGGGAAGCGTGTGTTTGGGTTTTTGGGAGCCCGAAGCCGTGGAAGTACCGTCGGCTGAGGTGGTGGCGGCATCAGCAGCAGCGCCTTCTGAGGGTGCTACTGACTCTTCTTTGGTAGGGACAGCAGTGTCTTCGTCCATTCGGTCTTCATCTTTCTTATCTTCGTCTTCAATCATAGCTTTGTCTTCTGCCGTAGCCTTCTTTGAGTCCCCATCCGTAAGTTCGTGTAATGCTGTTTTTGCAGCCTCAGCTGCAACCCCAGGGCCAACCACACCAGCTAAGAATGCCACGACGCTCATGACGGGGTTATCCGCCTGCTCGAATGGTATCCGGCCAAACCTCAGTGGACCCATCGATGCCTCTGTGTTCAAATATGGATCCTCAATCGGCAGCTCCAAGAACTTCCGAATGCACTGCTGCGCCGACCGCGTCCCAACGTGTTCCTCGATTTTTGACCAATCATCGTCATACATCTCCACACCCTCAAGGAGGAGAAGTGTTTCTTGATCTGACCAGTCATCATTATTTCCACTCCCTTGTGCCACACCTGCACCGGCGCTGGTGAGCTTGACAAAGTCACCACTGTACATGGTAGAGGGGAATCGTCCGTCAAGATAGCACGGAGCACACAGCTCCAACTTTTTATCCTTGAGGGAGTGGTACCGGACAAGGGTACAATCTACCCCGCAAGTGTCGCAGCTGTGTGAGGTGGCACCTGGTACTGTGCCGTTAGTCTTGACGGAGCCATTAGCGTTGGCCAAAGTTTTGGCTTCTGTTGAGCTAATGGGACGCGAGGCTTTGGAGGTGGTTTGGTAGATAGAAGATCGTAATTCGAGTGACGCAGGTGCGGCTGAGCCTGTTGGGACCGGTCGGCCATTCACAGTGGGGTTGGTGGGCCGAGTACCAGGGTGAAGAGACTGCAGACCGCGTGGGGTATCGAGGAGAACGCGGAAATGCCCCGTGAAAGGGGGTGCGAGTGCTGCTGGCCGTTGATCTGGGTCAATCTGGCTCGAGAGTCAGCGTACTGAAAACATTATACAGGTAGATAAAAGTCAGCGTACCTGGTAGTTAATGAGCCCCCATTGCTCTAGGAAAGCATGTACGCGCATAATCGCGCATACGTCACCCGCCAAATTCCTTCTGCAAGCCGTCACAGTGAGATACTCGGTAGGGCGTAGTCGGTACGTGTTGATCATAAAATCGCGATAATCTTTGTAAATAGCGGGCGTCTTCGACCGATTCCGCGAGTTGAAGAACTCCGGCAACGCACGACGCTCCACAGGGTGGATTTTAGACATGTCAAACCAAGCAGAGTAAGAAGGGATGATGACTTCGTGCGTCTGAGCCGCAAGGTATTTGCGCGCCTGCTCCTCCAGCCGCTGACGCGTAGCCTCTAGCTGTGCAGGGTCTTCATCGTCGTTTTCGTCTGCAGAATCACCGTCCTCGTCTGCGCCCTCCACCATTGATACGTCCATCCCTTCCTCCTCGTCTCCTTCCTTTAACACCTTCAGTTTTCCGGAACCAGTCGGAGGGACAGATAATGAGCCCTCAGTTGTTAGGTTCCCGATGTCGCCTGAGGGTATAGGGTCCAGCTCTGTACGTTTACCAGAAGCGTTTTCGGGGTCGACTGGGCTTGCTCCTTGGTTTTGGTGGGGGACGGTGAGTTTTATCCGTTTTGCGTCGGAGGAGTTGGGCGCTGCTGACCCGGAACGCTTGGGAGTGTCCATGGCTGGTCAATGGCTATTTGCGCGTTGTTGACAACGTCGAGGTCAAGTTCAACGCTGAGTGACCTTTTGCGTTGATGTCTGATATCGTTCGATCCAAATAGATGCAAGCAAGTCTATTAGGAACTCCCCAAGAACTGCCTGTGAGTTCTCAGTATCGCAGATAATCTGCACCCCCAATGACATCCCAGAACTCTAGAAGTATCTTGGGAAATGTACCATTTGACATTTTGGTTCACCTTTTAGGCTTTCTATGCCCATTAGATATCCTCGCGGCACGACAGGTTAGCGTTCACTAGATCTAAACTCCATTTCGACTGCTCACTTTATTACAGACATGTAAGCTGCTTCAGGAAGCAACATCACAGCGGTCGCTTTGGATAGGCGTCCTTCGCAGCGTTTGCGCGGAAAACCATATCTTCTGGCCCACTTACCCTATCAAGGACATGTCGACAAGTGATCTCGTCAAAGCCGCATTAACTCCTACCAGATTTCTGTCGTTCATTTTCAAAGAGAGAGATCCTGCTTTGGAGGGAATTGAACCGAGAACAGTGATACATTTTACACCTGGGAATCTGAATCGTCTTCGGAACCCATGCCCTATCGACCTTCTTCCTGGGGGGCGCTTCCTGGTTTGCGCTGAATACAAAATTCTGTCGATCTGGGACCTGGGTTGTCCCTCTGAGGGGTGCTCGTTGTCTGAACTCATTTTGGTTGCATGTGTCGCAACTGAGGAGTGCCACAGATTTATGCTAAAGCCCACGAACGATGCCCTTGGAATTCAAGTTGTGGTACTGTCGGCACCGTGAGCCCAACTCGCTCTTTTCTGAATTTCCTGCAAGAGACTTACCGGGTGTCGTTAGAGCGAACAATGTAACGGTGTTTGAGATCCGTCCTACATTTTCCAACCCCAGCTTTCGTCAAATCACGAGTCTTGACGTCGTCCTCCACGAAGGATGGGACATCTATTGTTTATGTGGAGATCGACTTTTTATCGTTTGGCAGGATATCGTGACTGTCTGGGATTTCTCCAGGAACTTATGGGCAAGCTGGGAAGTGGAGAGGTCACCCATGAGTGTAAGACATTCTACCTCTCTAGAGTGATGTATCATGGTCTCATCTCAAACAGATTTCAGCAATAGATAATCATGTCATTCTTGTTGAAGACTCGGATGACCACGAAGCAAGGGTCGGGATCTGGAAGATCCCTCCATTGCACCCGATCGGGCACACATCTGCGTCTCTCGGTGTGCTCCCTGCTGACACCTGGTTCGCGCCACTTCAGGTTGAAGACCTGATTTCAGTAGAATACTACGGTGGGTTGGATGACTGGTACCGAATAGGAGGCGTCGGACGGACACAATGCATAATTGACGGTTATGGATGCCGCATTGAATCTTTCTCAAAAACCGCATTTCTCCGGGTAGAATTACCCCTCAAACTCGAGGATAATCAATCCACCCACAATGTGGATTTGGACTTTCATATCTTTGACTTTCTTTCAAAAGAAAGTATTTTTGGATCCCTTGGAGTGTGTAATGAGAACGCCATCTCTGTGTGGACCTCTCCATTCGGCATCCAATTTCATGCCACAAGGCGAACTAATATCGTCAATCGACCTCATACACCTGTGGATTTGACACCCTCCCCCCGCTCTGCTTCTGTTCACATTAGGATGCCCTTGGTTCCTGAGGTTGCTGCTTTTTGCCCTGTTTCGGGGCGGCTGTGTTATCTTTTAGGCGATGATTCATCTACCATCTTCATTACCGATTGTCTTTCTAGGAATATCACCTCTGAGGTTTGATTCGATGTGCATCTTTTTTTAAAAGACTTGTGGCTACTGGTACGGCTTTCATCTGGAATTACCACACTGCCCAACACTCATGGAAGCTGTCAATAGAACTAAGCAATGTCACTTCGCTTTTACCTGTAATTAGTCGGGGCATGCAGTAAGTAATGTAGTCATTCCGATTTTTCTCATATGCAATTTTTGTGAACTTTACCTTCGATGCAGTGCCTATAATGGCGTCGAAACCTCTCTGATTTTCACAAAAAGATATGAAGGTTCAAGCCGAAAGTACATAGCAGAAGCACGGTAAACATCGCCAACAAAGCCAAGCAGTGTCGCGTTGATCTCAGGCTCAGCTGCTAGCACTGAAACCTACAAGTATGTAAGCACCCCCATCTTGGCAATTGTTTTGACGACGCCAGTCGACGTCTAATACTCAAGGAACGAGCTAGACTTGCCAGGGTGGGCCGATGTAAGAACATGGACTATTATTATGTAGTAACCGTTGCATCGTGTGATCTTTTGTTCACTGCTGCTCATAATTTGGATGACCTTGGAGGGCCAGATAATAAGCCCTCAGTTGTTAGGTTCCCGATGTCGCCTGAGGGTATAGGGTCCAGCTCTGTACGTTTACCAGATGCGTCTTTGGGGTCGACTGGGGCTGCTCCTTCAAGTTGGTTTTGGTGCGGGACGGTGAGTTTTATTCGTTTTGCGTCGGAGGAGTTGGGCGCTGCTGACCCGGAACGCTTGGGAGTGTCCATGGTTGGTCAATGGATATATGCGCGTTTTAGACGACGTCGAGGTCGAGTTCAACGCTGAGTGACCTTTTGCGTTGATGTCTGATATCGTTCGATTCAAATAGATGCAAGCAATTTTATTTGGTTCATGTGGGATCGCAAACTTGCTCCCAATGGCATCCCAGGACTCCAGAAGTATCTTGGGAAGTGTACCCTTCGACATTTTAGTTCACCTATTAGGCTTTATATGCCCAACAGATATCCTCGCGGCTCGACAGGTTAGCATTCATTAGATTTAGCAGCCCAAAACTCCAGTTCGACTGTCACTCACTTTATTACAGACATGTAAGTTGCTTCAGGAAGCGACATCACAGCGGTGGCTCTGGATAGGCGTCCTTCGCAGCGTTTGCGCAGAAAACCATATCTTCTGGCCTACTTACCCAATCGAGGACATGACAACAAGTGATCTCGTCAAAGCCGCATTAACTCCCACCAGATTTCTATCTTTTATCTACAAAGATAGAGATCCTACCTTGAAGGGAATCGAACCTAGAACTGGTATCCATTTTACACCTGGGAATTTGAATCGTCTTCGTACTCCATGCCCTATCGACCTTCTTCCTGGGGGGCGCTTCCTAGTTTGCGCTGAGTATAAAGTTTTGTCGATCTGGGACCTGGGTTGTCCCTCTGAGGGGTGCTCGTTGTCTGAACCCATTATGGTTGCGAGTGTCGCCACTGAGGAGTGCAACAGTTTTATATTACACCCCACAAACGACGCCATCGGAATTCAAGTTGTGGTACTGTCGGCACAGTAAGCCCAACTTGCTCCTTTCTGAACTTCACTCACCAGGTGTCATTAGAGCGAACAATGTAACGGCGTTCGAGATCTATCCTACATCTTCCAACCCCAGCTTTCGTAAAATTACGAGTCTCGACGTCGTCCTCCATGAAGCATGGGAGATTTATTGTTTATGTGGAGATCGGCTTTCAATCAATTACCAAAATATCGTGACTGTTTGGGATTTCTCCAGGAATTTATGGGCAAGCTGGGAAGTGGAAAGGACACCCGCCAGTGTAAGACATTTTACCTCTCCAGAGTGATGTATCATGGTCTCATCTCAATCAGATTTCAGCAACGGAGAATCATGTCATCCTTGTTGAAGGTGACCATGAAACAAGGGTGGGGGTCTGGAAGATCCCCCCATTGCACCCGATCGGGCACACATCTGCATTCCACGGTGTGCTCCCTCCTGACATCTGCTTCACGCTACCTCAGGTTGAAGACCTGCTTTCAGTAGAATACTACGGCGGTTTGGATGACTGGTACCTAACAGGAGCCGTCGGATGGACGCGATGCATAATTGACGTTTATGTAACCCACTTGGGATTTCGACGAAGATCCGCACTTCTCCGGGTAGAATTACCCCTCAAACTCGAGGATGCTCAATTCACCCACAAGGATGATTTGGACTTGCATACCTTTGACTTTGCAACAAGGGAAAATATCTTTGGATCCCTTGGAGTGTGTAATGAGAATGCCGTCTCCGTTTGGACCTCTCCATTTGGCATCCAATTTCATGCCGCAAGGCGAAGTAACGTCGTCAATCGACCTTGCACACCTGTGGATTTGACACCCTCCCCCCGCTCTGCTTCTGTTCACATTAGGATGCCCTTGGTTCCTGAGGTTGCTGCTTTTTGCGCTGTCTCGGGGCGGCTGTGCTATCTTTTACATGGTGATTCATCCAACACGGTCTATATCACTGACTGTCTTTTTAGGAATACCTCTGAGGATTGACTTGATATAGGTCTAGTCACTCTGATTCATTCTCGTCTATGTAGATATGCAAGTTTTGTCACCTTTGATGAGATGTACTTTCCAGCCAGTTTATTAAAATGAAATTGGTGCCTTCCATGGTCGTCGAAACCTCTGGGAAATTTCTTAAGAAAGATATGAGGTTTTCAAGGCGGAACTTAGTACGTAGCAGAAGCATGGTGCATGCCGTCAACAAAGCCAAGCAACGCGTCGCGTCGTTCTTATCTGCGGGTTAACGTACTCCCATCTTGGGGGTTGTTTTAGCTACGCCGGTCGACAAAAAATACGGACTATGATTATGTGTAACTTTTGCCTCGTGTGATCTCTTACTCATTACCGCTCACGACTTGGGTATATTAGCGCTATGTATGTAACGGTACGTGTTTCGACGCCTTGTTACTAGTACCAAACCACTATCATTGTTACGTTCTCATGTCGGAGAAGATGTTGTAGCGCAGAGGTCAAAAGAAGCTTCTAGCGGAAAATTCACTCTCCGGTTTGACATGACCTATGTACTGCTTGTATGGAGGTTATTTTAAGGACAGTGATATCTTTCGTGACATATGATGGTGTGACGTCGCCGGAGAGGCGATGCCGAACGCTGCTTGATTGCTGCTTGATTTCAACTTTGGTTGAGCCAAGTTCTTGTGTTCTCGACCAACTGGCTCCGGCCATCCTTGGAACTCATCGTCGTCGTCGTCCCTTATTATAGATTCATCACGACAACCCCCACTATACCTCCACAACATACCTCCCGTGGCACGCATACCCCTTCCTTCCTTCCTCTCCTCACCATGTCGTCGCCAACGCCCCTCGCCGCTGTCCTCTCGCTGCTTGCATTCCCCGCCCTCTCAGCAGCTTATTCCTGGAATTTCAAGGCAAACCCGCAGCAGTGCTCAAACCTTACCATATCCATCTCAGGCTCCGATGGCAAGCCCCCATACCGCGTGCTTATCATACCCTTTGGACCCAGCCCCCTCCCGAATAACGTCGAGGCGAGGACAATTTTGGACATGCCTTTTGAAGGAAACTCGAATACCATCTCATTCCAACTCAAATACCCCGCCAATTCTCAGCTTGTTGCCGTAGTGAGTATTCTCTCGATTTCTATTCCCTCTTTTCTTCTGTATGGTCTCTTTCCGCTTGGAATCCTATTTCTTTCGGATTGGCTTGTTGGTCCTCCCTCCAACACCTCCATCCCCGTTTTCTTCCTGCCTTCTTCGCCACAACATGAATCCGGAGATGAGTCCCACTTGACGCTGATAGCCGTGATGCCTGCGGTTGTTACAATCTCGGAGAATTGTGCCGGGGACAACGACGCGCTACCTACCATCCCTGCACTTGGACAACAGTGTTGTGAACTACCTGCACTGGATCCACTCCCCCCTTCCATTCCTTCTGCCACCTGATCCTTACGACGCATACCATGCATACAGCGCCTGTTCACTAATGACCATCAATGCGCGTCTGAATATCGGCTATGTCAAGCTTTTCCACCTATCCACCTCATGGCGAAAAGTGACTTTCATGTCTCCTTACCGCAGCATCAGTGACTCCCACGAGCCTGTATCGTTTGACAGGCTATGGCGTCATGTGCAGTCTTCAACCCTTGGCGTTTATCGCTACCCCTATCGTGGACTTGTCGAGCTCCATCGTCGCTATGGCGGTCTTGAAGTCTCCACAAACATATATTCCTTGTGTAGATTCTTACACTTTACGCCATATGGGTGCACTTCCTATAATGACGCTGCCAGGGTCCCGACGATCGTCACCTGCTCTCGCATATCCTATGGAATACCCACGATAACTATCTTGATGACGTATCGTCTGACTATCTGGCGCTTACCAGTGACTACACTTGGAATGCATGGGGTCATTTGAGCCTTTCGCCATTCTCTGACTGTGAGAGAGGTGGATGCTGTTACACTACGCCATAGTGGATGCTGTGTTTCACCCATGCATCTACTCAGATTGACGCTGCCTGGATCTCTTCTTGGTCATCATCGATGGTTCAAGGTCTGACTAGTTGGCGCTTACTAGTAACCGGGCCTGGAATCTATGTGGTCACTTGAGCCATGCTCCTTGCCTGTGTCGACTTTTTTCACCTACTTTGACTCGATAATTGCATTTATTCTATCCTTATTCACCTCGTTCTTTCCACATATCACAATCCTATTCTCTTGTTCTTTGGGACACATGCTGATTTCTCTCTATCTCTAGGTTAGTGATTCTACAGGCTTTGGTTCAGGTGGTACCAGCGTAGCTGCACAGGTTGCCACTTCGTCGGATGCCTCGTGTTTCAATGCCACTGCAAACGTCTCCCCCTCATTCGTCTTTTCGATATATCCCCCAAATCAAATCGTCCAATGCCAAAATACACGGCTAGGGTGGGATAACTCAACTGTGCAAGGGTAAGCTTGCCATCTCACTATCTTGAAAACTTGGCATACCATGACCCTACAGAATCCCAAATTTCCTCGGAGTAATACCGGGAGGACAATCTTTTGCTGTTCCGGAGCCGCTGGATTCCATCACCAATGTCGATTCAGAAGGTACGGGCTTTACATGGTTACCAAATCTTCGGGGGGGTACAACGCTGCTCCTTATTGCTGGCGACAATCGGGGAAACGGAACGGGTGGAAGCTCGCTTAATACAGTGAGCACGGGGACTCAGAACATTGGGACCTGCTTGAATGCAACCAGCCCGAGCTCGACGCCCGGGAGTCCTGCTGGCGGGAGTTATCCGACTAGTACAAACGGGAGCTGGACTGGCGGAGGTTCTGGGTGAGGGTTTCTTTCATTGAGGTTGTCTATCGCAAATGCCAACTCATCCCTTGGTTCTCAGTGGTGGAAGTACGAACACGGCAGCTATTGTTGGAGGTGTCATTGGCGGGGTTGTCCTTCTTCTCGCGGTCGTCCTACTCCTGCTGTTCTTCCGCCGTCGTGAAAAATTGCAGAAGAGACAAAAAGAACGGCCTGTGGACCTTCTGAACGCGGAGGAAGACGGCGATGAAGATCACGCTCCCAGACAAAACGAACTACCGCAGTACTACCGACCGGAACCGTTCATGGTATCAGACACGCTCTCTGGCACTGGGGACGGGTACACAACGGACGGCGAACGTCCGTTGAGTGGTGTTACGACGACTACGAGCTACTATAACCGCAGTGCGACCCCGGAGGGCAGCGCGGCGTATGGATATGGGGCTGGTGTTTCTGGAAGTTCGGTTGGGGGACGGAAAGGGGGGATGAGGCCGCTTAGACCGGTCAATATTATTCAGCATGATGATGCGGGACCGAGCGAACCGAAGGAGGAGGAAGGTGATCCGGAGACGATCGAGCTTCCGCCTGCTTATACTGCTATGAAGAAGGCTGCTGCGGGTGGAGGTGGGGGAGAGACGGAAGCGTGATGAGGAAGGATGTTGGTTGGTCGTTTTCGTTTCGTTCTTTTGATTCTGATTCCCTCTATGTTTATTTGATGCATCTCTTTCCCCTCGCCCCATTGACCCCTTGACATACGGACACGAATTTTACGATTTCGCGACGTCTTCTCCGTTCCGTTTCAATCCACACCTCTGCTATCTTGATCGTGACTCGGCCTCCTCCCACACTCTCCTCCAGAACCCTACCGCATCGTCTCCACCACACCTACATCCACACATCCATACCTACGCCTCATATTCGAATTTCGAATCCCACTGCATTTCTCCACTTCGTCCTCCCTCTGCACTACATCTTGTTCGTTCGTTCATGGACTTTATAGCTATTGTCACCCAAACCAAGCCAACCCTTATCGTATCGTATTCTATTACCTTAACCGTTACGTATCGTATATGTGTAGTACCCACACCACCTTCAAAATGAACCTGAGATGTTTGAAATCGAGTTGGGATGAGTTTGGGATGAGGGATTTGTAATTTATCCAAGTTGTCGATGGTTGCAGTAAACGTAGCTCCAGGTCTGGCTTGATACTCAAGTAGGTTTGCTAGGGGGGATACGCAACCTTCCTCAACTTGAAAATCCATACGATAGTCTCGACACCAGCCGTTACGATGGGTGATATCACAAGGGTATTTGGCCTTCCTACTTATGTAACCAAAAAAGATACTCCCTCCTCCCTCAGATTTCACATTGCAATTACTCCGAGGCAACTGGTTTCGAGTCTACGCGTCCGAATACATTGAATACGTCCACAAAAGATTCTGCGACCATAAAGAAGCGCACCCGAGATATGTGGCAATTAATTGGTATTATAAACAACTGACGATGAGAGTACTATGCTCAAATTCCTTTCCTACGCTAATATCCGGATATTGGGTGTCCCATTCGCAACTAGAATTTGTTCAACTCTTGTTTCGCCAGCCCCTTATCTTGTTGGATATTTCCTGCCGCAATTTATTCAGAAAATATTCTAAATATCAGATTTTCAACTTACCAGCAGTCTCTTGCGCACGGTCACCAGCAAGAGCGCCAACGAGGGTGTCCCTCTTGCCTTGCAAGCGATCTGTGGCACCATCGACGTATCCCTTGGCCTGAGCGGCGTTGTACTCTGCCTCTCCTGCTGCGTGCTCCTCTTTACCGGACTGCGTCCAGGAAGTGGCTCCAGTCACGTTGCCGATGGCCTCGACGATCGTGCCCTTTGCGGAGTGATATTGACCGGTTGTCTTGCTGTATAACAAGTTGAGTGAATGATGATTGGGATTTTGGAAAGGATGGAACCCTTACTTTGGCTCACCGGAAGCTGTGTTCTGTGCGGATTGGGACGCCATTGTTAATTGTGTGGTTGTGGTTGATGATGCATTGAACACGAAGCCCGAGCTCTTTAAGAGCGTTCTCGGTGTGGAGCTACCTCAAAGCTAAATTGTCATGGTGGTCATCAGAGGCGGCAATGGCGTTTGAAGTAATTACGCACAAACAATACGAAAGGTGACGTCGTTGTGATGGTATGATGCAAGGGTGACAAGTTTCATCATCATCGAGAAAGTGAAACCCGCCAAGATTGCGCGTACACCACAGCCGAACTCCACGCCATGGAAGGTATATATATTTCACAGACAACGAACTTTTTTTTTTCCCCATCTCATAACATTTTACTATCGAACACATGGCTTCTTTCACAAACAACACAACTTCCGGAGATCCAAGGTATGCAATTTTTATGAGAGGCAAAGAACGTGCTTGCTTATTGCTTTTTGTAACGCAGCAAGACCTCTGGTAAATTCCACTCCGCCAAGGGCACCGCTGTCGAGACGGTTGGGGACCTGACAGGTGCTACGTCGTGGCAGCAATCCGGCAAGCAGGAGCATGCTGCCGGTGAGGGCGAATATAAGGCTGCTCAGGGCAAAGGATACACTGAAGGTACCTCGGATCGTTTTACCGGGAAGAAGGATGCCGTCGTTGGTGCCGTCACGGGTGATAAAACCCAACAGGCAGCTGGTATGTTGGTTTAAATTTTAGGGGGGTGGCTTTCTCATTCTTTTTTGTTAGGTAACACGCGCCGTGACAAGGGTGAGGCTCAGCAGGAAATCAACAAGAGTATCTGAACGTATTGCTGTAAACTATTGAGAGTCAATGTCGCGTCTACTTTACACTCTCATCGGAAATATGGATAATTGATTGTACTTTTTGATGAACACAACTACGGCATAATCTGTTAATGCCTCGACGACGCACTCCATTTTGATGAAGTAATTCCGAAGAGCGTCTTACCACGTGATCGCATCATCGCATGTTTACATCAGTTAGGTGCCGTGCAATTTCGACACAACCTGTCATGTCAACGTTCAATATTCAATGATTGACCAATCTCCTCTGCGGTCCTTGTTCGGGCTTCCAGTTATTTTGAAGCCAAATCGCCTCAACTCGATCGGCTTATATTTGATCGATACGACATAGCCAACCAAAGCCCCTGTAGATACAAAGTATAACGCTATGGACTCTCTTCAGCGTCACTCCTTTGACCCACCAACGCATTGTGTTGATGATCTTTCTGCTTATTGGAGGCCACCATTCTTCACCTCGCATCTGGGACCTTCCTGCTCACTCACACGTGCCACGCACTGCCTCAAGCGCTTTCACCAATCACGCTGGAACCTGCTGGAACACTTGACAGCCTACACGAGTGCCCTTGAACTTTGAAGGTCATTCTCAGGAACTGTTTTTATCATGACAGATCCTAAATACCGCTCAAAGTACCCACAGTGGTCATAGCTGATGACAACAGTGCACGAAGGCTGTTCCAACGCCGACTCATTAGGCTGTGTCCAAGGTTTTTTTTATGCTCCAGCTATGTCCGGACCTCTAAAACTAGAATCGGCCATGCCATGACTACACCGCACGACGGACCTTGCCACTTAGCTGCTCCTGCGCTTATAAGGAGTCCGTTGGCCTTGGATTCTTGCTAACCTGCTATCGTTCACGCCCATCTTAGTTTTGGATTCTTTCCCCGGTAAGACCTGATATCGATCCAGCTTATCATGCCTTTTCTGATCCATCTCTTATCAACAGTAGAGTTACCCGCCCACCTTACTCCTCACAAGGTCTCCAACGCGATGCCCACCGCCGAACTCTCAACTCTGGCAATTGACGCCTCTCCCTTCTTCGACATCTCCTCCTGCCCGTATATCGTCACTGATGTTAAAAAGCCACTCCCTAACATCCCTTCGAAATACGAGCACTCCCAAGATCCCTACTTCGGCTTGTGCGACATCGCTGAACTGTGCACCAGCTACCTCGTCAAAACGTTCGGATGCTCCGAGGAGTCTGACACATCCCGCTTTCTCCGGCAACCTCGCCTCCCCATCTTTATCGCCAAGCTGGTGTACAGGACTGATGTCCCCAATTCGGTCGTCTCTGCGACCCTCATTCTTCTCCAGCGCTTCCATGCGCGCCTCCCCGCCAACTTCCCCGGCTTCTCTGGCCACCGTCTCTTCCTTGCCGCCTTCATCATCGCCGCGCAGGAGTTCTGCGAGTGCAATATCGGCTCGGTGTCAGAAGCAAAGACGAGGAGTGCGAGGTATTGGAGCGAGCTTTCGCAATTCCCTGAGCGGGACATTGACGATTTCCATGGGCAATTGTTTGATGAACTCGAAGGAAATGTGACTGTTTACCCTAGCTATGGAGTATCCTTGGAGAAGATGAGGGATAGGACCGTCAAGGTCAACTTGGATGCTCAATGGGCGGTTTCTGATGATCCCGGCAACGAGAGTTCCGTGGACGACTTGTCGTTGGCGTCTTCGGGGGACTCGAGGGGTTGGAGCGTACCTTCGACGCCGGAATCAGTGGCTCCTCCTAAACCAACTCGGTCAGTGAGGAAGAAGATCGCCTCCATTTTCAAAACAAAGCGCTCTTAGATGCTCTTTTTGTTGTGGTTACTTTTTGGGACTATCATTATTGACGGTTATCACTGCTCTTTTTTATATACATCGGTCTCTAGGATGGACATTGTTGTATATCATATCCTATCACGCATCGACTTAAACTACACCGTAGAATTTGATTACTATCCCATATAACTTTACGGTAGACAGTCTACTTATCATTGTCAGCGGTACAGCTCCTCAAAAATAATATCTGCGATAGCTACTTTCAGCAATGCGTCAATTTTTGGAGAAAGTCTATGATCTGCAGCTGTTGTCTTCAGCAGACCTAAGCTCAACGTGGCACCCCCAATTTGGGTTCCCCGACTCACTCGGACGCTCCTTAATATTTACCACCTCTTTTCGATAATTAAATCGTTCACCTGGTCGTCCTTATCTTTACGAAAATATCGGGTCGGATTTAGGGACGAAGGGAAAAGCTCATCATCGGGCCTTCGCATTCTCAGACGCCGCACCTCACCCCGCAGAGCCGTTCCCCTTAGCTTCCGCACCTCGAAATAAACAATAATTCAAATTATCTTTTTTGCGCCCCCCGCACGTTCGTCCAAATGTGATCCCGGGCGCGATAGTAAATTGAATGGTAGGAAAATAATTTACAGCCACCAGAATACTATAGAGGGATTTTGATAGGAATTCGACACTGCCGACTCACTATCTGACTGCCCATTTGAAGGGAAAATTTACTGTTTCAGCAAGCATATCGAAGGAGATATGCCGAAGAAACAGAAGTTAGAACTTAGAACCGAAAGACTTCACCAGGCGGTGTCTATATATATACATATGTCTATTTACGGGCTACCCCTATATTTTACTTCCGCGAAATACAGATCGAAAACGCTGTTAGGTTCTTTCAGGGCGTCAGGCAGCCTCTCCTAGCATTGGCCCGCGCGAAGGGAGCGCTCGGGTATTCAGATAATCTTCCAACAGCGCACCGAAAAACACGAACCGCCGATCGACCCCTTCCGATCGAGGGCAGACAATGACGTCCGCCGAGCGACGGTTTTGGGTTGTGATAAGGTTCTATGTCTCAGAATTGTCATGTTGCTGATTCAGGTGAAGAGGTGTATATACTGAGGGTAGCGGAGGTTGCGCTGAAAAACCACAGCATCTAGCGGCCAGTTCTCGTTGTGAGTTACCGTCGAAAACCTCGTGGTACCCACGCACTCACCAAACCTCAGTCGCGTTTGAGTGAAACAGGTCCAAGGTCTTGTCCTAGCAAAGGTGAATCACTTTTCTCCCTCTTCTTTTGAGTCAAATTAGGGACTCACCTTCTTAAATTTTTAGCGAGCATGTCGAGAATGGTGCCTATAGAGTCCCCTGCGGCCCAGCACCCGGCTCTAGGCACCCTCATCGACGAGGACACTCTCCAGCTTGTCGAGCTCCTTGGTGTAGGGGGCTACGGCGTCGTCTACCGAGCCGTCGATGCTTTCTCCAGCTCCTTCGCCGTAAAGTGTCTTATAAGCAACCAAGGATCCTCGCTTCGCCGACAGCTCCACATCCGGGAAATCACTCTTCACCAGCTCGCGTCGGCTCACCCGGGTGTTGTCACACTCCACCGCGTCGTAGAGGAGCGGGGGTATACCTACATCATCATGGACTATGCGTCAGACAACGACCTGTTCAGCCAAATATTGCATGAGAGTCGGTATCTTGGGGATGACCAGCTCCTCAAGCACATCTTCCTCCAACTTGTTGACGCAGTGGATTACTGTCATTCCTTGGGCATTTATCACCGCGACCTGAAGCCCGAGAATATCCTTTGTTTCGACCGTGGCCACAGAATTGCTATCACCGACTTTGGCCTCGCCACCACCGAGAAGTCGAGCAAAGAATTCAGGACAGGTAGCGTGTATCACATGAGTCCAGGTAAGCTTTGAGTAACTCCTGAAGGACTTGCTTATTTATCCTCTTGTCTCAGAATGCCAGGCTGGCGATTCTGAACGTCCTGCCCCATATTCACCCTTGTTCAATGATGTCTGGTCGTTAGGGATCATACTCGTCAATCTGGCAACGGGGAGAAATCCCTGGAAGTCAGCTACGCCCGATGACTCCACTTTCCAAGCTTACCGACAAGATCCTCTCAACTTCCTTCCTACCGTCCTGCCTATTTCCCATGAACTCAACAAGGTCCTCGTTCGAGTGCTGAGCCTTGATTGGAAATCAAGGTACCGGCTCCACGAATTCCGGGCAGCCATCGAGAAGATCGAGACGTTCTACTCTCATAGCGTTGTCTTTGAGGGAAGTCTTGCCAGGTGTCCTTGGGAAGAGGGTCTCGACTTGGGAAATGGTTCAACTGTATCAGCCAACATGGACAAGCACTTCGTGACCCATCCACCAACCAATGCAGAACCATATCCTGTAGCGTCGACATCGAGTTCAAGTCAAGGGGAAGACGCGTTCAGGTACGACGGATGCCGCCCATGGGAAGAGGAGCAGGAGATTGAGTATGTCGAGGACGAGTTGGACGGGTCATATCCTTCAACGACATGGTCCTACTCCTCCAATAATTCTTTCCCTCACACTCCCTGTCAATCTGGATGTGATCCTGCGAGGAGACCGGGCGTGAGGCTCACAATCGATACTCATCATGTTTGTTATCACGACAACGAAGACGCTTCGTCGACAGATTCGTCGACAGAGCCCAGTCCAGAGGCGGCATACGCATCCTCTTTCTTCCTGGAGAGTCCAATCGCAGGTTCGGACGCGTCTTCCCTTTCGTCAGAGCCTCCTCAAGTGGAGAACGACAAGACGCGATCTCCCACCCAGTCGATCTATTCGTACAGAGAAGTGTCCGTCTTCTCTGACAACTCCTCTGAATCTGGTGAATTCGAACGGGATTACTCAGTGGGGAGCTACCAGATATCTGCGGAAGAGTCGAATGGGGACAGGGCAAGTATCATCCGGATGCCAGAGGTACACACCCCCATACCCGCGTCGAAGCCTATCGATATCTTTGGCGGGGGAGGAGGAGGGAAGAAACGGCCGAGAAAGACGAAGATGTCGAGTATCTTCAACACGACCAAGTTATTCCCTCGACCCTCAGGCCGTGCATGGGGAACGACGACGACGACGAAAGCGACGATGGACGCCCCGCACGCGTCGTCTTCTCCTCAAGTGTATCCGCTGTCGCCGCCGATCCCGAGTGGCTCGCATACCCAGACGCAGATGCAGAGCGACTTTGAGGCGCCGATGAATGCGTTTGGTCGACGAGCGCGGCAAGTCCGGTCACCGCGCCAGTGGTTCCCTACCAAGTTCTTCGTCCCTGCCTCCGACGTTGATGTGTAACTTTTTCATGCGAGACGATTCCACCACTCCCCATACATGTGTTTTCCGAGTGTCGTTTTCGTCCTGTCCTCTAAATGTCGGTTCTTCCTTCCGATATCTATCTTCATTTACGTGGTTTGTATTTACTTAGACGTTCGTTTTTCGTTTTTGGGTTTTTTTTTTTTTCGTGGGGAGAGTAGGCGTGTATTGTAGTTTCTGTGTATTGTCGTTCGTTAAACTTTGGGTTGTGATGAGAGCAGGAAAGTGAAAAGTTGACCCACGCTTATCCGCATATCCAGTTAAGCGGTCACACAGTTCTTGATAATGTCACACCAAGGTCACATCTTTGTCGCTGGACATCATACATGGCGGCGTCGACGACAGCATCCCAGGAAGAGCTCAAGGCGCACAGGGTCCCCTTGGCTTGGAGAGACCAATGTTCTTCGTGCGTCGTAACATTTACTCTCTTGTCTGTCATATGCTGACGTCCACGCCTCTTCTACTCTGCTTTTGAACCTAATGCGTTCTACTCCGATTCATCAACAATCTTTCAACGGCGTTCATTTTACTCTGGAATCAACGTATGCTAGCTTGCTTATCCCTCTGAACCTCTGCCGAAAGCAGAAACTCTACAAGCCCTGGGAATGCGAACATGAGCGACATACATACGACAAGTGCGTTTATACCGTTCATTACAACTCATAAGTAGGTCTCTTATGTCGTTTGTCTACGTGCAGGTGCCAGTATGATGAGTGAGTTGAACTTTCCTCGCTCTGCTCGGGCTTATCCGGAGTTGCTGATACACCGTTTTTGTTGTAGCTATGTACGGCGGATGAAGGAGTTGTCGAAGCTGAAGCTTGCGGCTGCAGAGGAAGAATAGATGCCACCATAGCTGGAATAGATCTTTTTTTTATATTCGCATCAAGAACAAAGTGGTTTACAAAAGCCTATTAACTGTGAAGGGGCCCCTTCAAGATGTATCCCTGTGCCGCGCTTAATAGCTCAGTCCATGAGTGCAAAACTCAGCTAGTCCCCATTCCATTCTCGTCACGTACCATCACTGGTCCTATACTCCAAGAACTCATCAAAGACAATTTGCAGCCAGTGTCTACGGTCCTGACGAAGTTTGATTCTGGGGTCGTTGGTCATTTCGTTGAGTTTCCTCTTGCAAAGGGATAACGCCGGGGTGCTATACTCCGGAGGCCCGGAAATAACGATCTCCATTTCCTCCAACGTTATCGTCCTTGATATGCATGGCACCTGATCCACAGCCCAGAGAGGGCCCATACTATTAGCGTCTGTTATCCTTCTGAAAGTTTTCATTGAAGGGTATAGAACCAAGTCAACGACCTCGTCGTCCCGCATGAAAGTTTGGGAGCTGGTGAAATGCTCGAGTTGAGGACGCTGAGGGAGGTTGGACGCACGGAAGGGACCGTGGATAGGACCCAGGACGAGAGTTTTGAGAGTTGCGGGAATGGCGTGTTCCAATTTTACCCACTTGTTTTGGTCCAGATACAAGAGAGTGAGGTGTTCGAGGTTCTTGCATTCCCATAGTAGGCGGCACACGATAGTGAGTGGCCAGACGGCAGATGCATACTCCAGATCCCCTGGCTCGTCGGGGGTTCTTCCAATGTAAATGTTGCGAATGAGGTGAAAGCGGCTGCTCATCCTGCCTTGTGGGACGTTATGGGCTGAGACAAAGGTTGAGAGATGGGAGGCCGTTGTGAATGAGATGGAGTGATACAGGAGAGGAAGCAGCCATTGGTATGCCGCTTGACAGACGCGAATAAGAGAAGCGGGTGGTGGCCAGTTTTCTGTAAAGGCCAGGAGAAATACTGTAGGGTAAACCCGTCAGACAACGAAGATTCCCGTATGTTTTGAAGGCTGCTAACTCTACCCAGGCGAATCAGAGTGACCGAAAGTCGTGTAGCAGCATGCGCACCTTGCGGATAAGTTCGACAGGAAGTGACGGTGGAGGCGACGAGAGACGAGCAGTATCTGACATTCAAATGGGGCTAGTAGCGGCAGTTGAGGAGGTTACCTCATTGCGGTCACACGGTGAATGTTCAAAGTCCAACACATTTGTATTCTGTCCACAAACTGCTACTTTGGGACCTCGCCCGCGGGTTTCCCGTCTCCCTCTCCCTCAACTCCACCACCAACTTCACCAATTACTCGCTCATGATACAGATTTGTACCGCAGAGGATGGTCAAGTGTTTCAGGTGATCCTAAAATTCATTTCGACCGAACCACAGCTTACAAAGGTTACTAGGCCAATGCATCGTTGCGGGACATCGAAAGGCAATTTGCTCCACGTCCTTTAGATACCTCACCATGCTAATGACCATTCTAGGATCGGAAGTTTAGAGCAGTTTCTGCACCAGGAAATTGGAATCGACCAAGACGCCGCACTTGTTTATTTATCTGACGGCCGACGATTGACCAACACCAATATTAGGGAACTAGCTGGAGCACAGGGTCAGGTGCGTTCTGAGCTGTTTTGTTGTTGGGTTGGGTGTCTTGACTAAGCTCGTTCCGCAGACCATCTTCGTGTTCAATAAATATTATCTCGACTATGATTTGGAGGAAGTGCTGCGTGAACTCCGGGTAGAGGCGCCGTTGCAACTTCCAATGGAAGGTACGCAAATGATACAGGCGTTTATTCACTTGACTAACGCTGTCCTTAGATGTGGTCTCTGCCACTCCCCCGCTACGCCATTCTCAGGCTGCTGCCACTTGCGTTCGTAATGCGCACATACACAATGACCACGTGAAACACCTATTTGCCTCTCTCCAGTACCAACACGAGGCTATTCGAATAGCGTCGAGCAGTCTGGACTTTAACGTCCTCGCCATCGTGGACACCTTTGACGGGATGAGTGTCACCTCGCAACGCGAGCTGGAAAGGCAGACAAAGTTGCTGAATGGCGTCGAAGCGGACTTGGAACTCATCAGCAGAGTGCAAATTCATGTCGAATTCATGTCGAATGCTGTGCGCAAGGCGATAGAAGGCGGTGAAAGGCATCGCACATTGGGGGATTACGTGTCGCATGTGAAGATGAAACAGGTGGCCGAGCTTTGTTCCCGAACCCACGGTCAGTTATATGATTTCCACTGTAGCAGATGATTTAACCCCGTGTATAGAGGATCTGCAGGTGAAATTTGATCAGGTAGAGCTGGCAGTCAAGACTCTCAAGGAAGGCACCGATGTAGTACGCTCTTCATTATCAAAAACCAAGTAAGTATGCTTAGTTTGAAGCAATCTATGTTGCTCATCAAAGAAAACAGCTTGTTGGAAGACGCGGAAGCTTGCGCACGCCGATCTCAGGATATACTTGTCAAGATTGTCGACAGCGCAGCAGCACTTGAGAGTGGGGCCTCTGATCTCGATGTCGTCATCCAAGGTACGTTCCGCACTCAAGTCCCAAACCCAACGTTCTTACCTTGTCCTCAGAGCTGCATCAACTCGATGCCAATCACCGGAGGGAAGTCCAGCTCATAACAGATGTGAAAGTAGGTGCCCGCCATCTTCCAGTTCCTCGTCATCTTTTATTCACCGCCACAGTGTAGAACGCATACACTCAACAATGCCTCACCGCCCTTCGCCAGATAAGCGTCCTCAACAATGACATTGTGCAGATCCCACCGAGTCTAGCGGCTCTTCAAGCAAGTTTTCGAGGCAAGAACAGTTTCTCTCACATCCAACGCCTGCATAATATGCTCTATGCGTACGGCGCGACCGTCATTGAGATTGTCAGAAGAAAGGAGTTTTGTGGGTACTATATTTGCAACCCTGATGCATGTATTCAACAACCACTTTAGCCCGGTTTTTTTATCAGCGGGCTCAAAGTATTTTGGAAGTCATGGCTAAACTTTCGTCAGTCTGATCTCATTCTTTAATTGCTTGGGTGTATGTTCTGACTCGGCTTGAATAGTGCCAGCGAGCGCAAACGTCGGCAAGTCTATCGCGGGGAAGTACACGGTCAATTACCGTTTGAGGCCCGAGGGATGGATGACCCTGTACCTACGATTGACTTTTCGCCATCTGGCAACTCAGACGCTGCTTACTCATTCGAACGTGAAGATGTTGATGGTAACTCGGTTTTGGCCGCTTCCTTCGGTTGTTCTCATTTGATTTTTTCCCTCTACAGGCCTACTCCGTGTATTAGAAGATTTAGAGCGGTATGCTAGGTCGACGGGTGATCCTGAAGCCCTTAAGACTGTGCAGGAATGCAAAGCATCTCTTGACAAACTTGTCATCAAAATGGATAGTTTAGAGGCGGGCTTTGACAGGATTGCCGAACGTTCTCTCCTTTCAGCTTCACGGCTTTCTTTATCCCGCCGACGCAGTCAGTTTATTAGTCCTCCGTCATCCATCTCCAATCATTATTAATGGTATTGAAACAGCGATCGAGGCTGAAGAACAAGCATATCACGAACTCGTCGAAGAACTTCGTATATCTCGTGAAGCAAAGGCTCGTCAAGATGCTGTATTCCAGGAAGAACGTAATGCTTTGCAATCCGAGATTCGCAGGCTGAAGTTGAGCCTTCAAGATGTCGACTCGTCCACTTCAACCGAACAAGACCGTGCGGGGAGATTGGAGAGAGAAGTCCATCAAGTTCGTGCTCAGTTGGAAGGGGAAATTACCGCACGTCGGATCGTGGAAGAGAGAAACAGCGAGTTGCAAGCGGACATTGAGTCTCAACGGATCGCCATTGCCAGAGCCCTTGCAGATGCCACGGAGCAATCAAAGGCCGCTCAGAGGTCGAGACAGGAGCTGGAGCAGGTGCAGTCTGAATTTGATGAGATGAAGGAGCTCGTTTCGCAGAATGAGAGCAAGATATCTGTTCTTGTCGAAGAACAAGCGAGAAACTTACGCAATCTGGAGGACGCGCGTGCCCGTGGAGAGAACTTGGAGCTGCAAATCCAAGCTGCTCAGGCAGAGAGCGAGGAGGTTCGACAGGTGTTGAAGGCGACTAGCCAGGAGAAGGACCGGCTGCTGAAGCTTCAGGCTACTGAACATGATCGGATTATCCGGGATCATATTGCAGAAGCGGACGGGGATCGTGCTGTGCTTGAACGTCAGTTTCACGAGCTCAAGAATTACCAAGAGGGTCTGGAGCGAGAGGTGAAGAACCTTAAAGCGGATATTGAGGTGGCTAATGCGGATGCGGTTGGGCTGCGAGAGGAGCTGCAGAGGGTCGAGCATGAGCTTCGAGAGGCACGACATGTTGAGCGTATCCTCCGTGATGACTTGAAAGCAGGACGGGCTTCACAATCAGATTTCGACCAACGCATGGAGAATGGTAATCGACTGATAGCGCAAATTCTGGACGTTGCCATCTGTTTCAGGAATTCGCATGTGAAAGCTTTGCAAACAGCTCAAGCCGCGTCTTCTCACCCAGCTTCGAAACATGCCAATACGCTTGCGGAATCGACGACTTTCTCGCCGGGCTTGTTGCGGATTGGGCAGCAACATGACGAGCCATCGCCGATTGACCCGTCTGATCCTGCGGCTGCGTTGGAGATATTGAGGGAGTTGGATCATGATGTTTTCTTGGAGGCTGTTGCGAAGACGGGGTCGACGATTCGGAAGTGGCAGAAGCAGTGTAAGGAGTATAGGGAGCGGGCGAAAGGGAAGATCTCGTTTCGCAATTTTGCGAAGGGGGATTTGGCGATGTTTTTGCCTACGCGGAATTCGGTGTCGAAACCTTGGGCTGCGTTCAATGGTGTGTTCTTTTTTTCGTTTTTTGCTCCCTCCTTTCTGATTTTGATTTTATTGTTTCGTAGTCTCCTTCCCGCATTACTTCTTGCAAGCCACCGGTCATCTAGCTGAGCAGCTCAAGACAAGAGAATGGATTGTTGCTCGCATTACTTCGATTACGGAGCGGGTGGTTAATCAGCAGGTATGTTCTATGGATACGTACTCTAAATTTCAAACTCTGAGCAAAGCCTTATTAGGATCCAACTAGTAATCCTTACGGCCTTGGTGAGGGTGTCAAGTATTACATGCTTGAAGTTGAAGACTGGACGCAGCCGAGTGGCAATAAACGCCGGGCTTCAGGAAGGAAGACAACATCTGAGAAAGATTCCCCAAGTTCTCCAGGATCTGGTAGACTTGGAAACAAAGCAATACCCCCACCAGAACTCGAAGTTCAAGACACACACCCTTCAAACTCCCATCTATTCCCTGTACGGACTCGGGCCAATTCGTCACCGACCGCTCGGCCTTCGTCATTATCTCGTCTACTTGCACAAGCCTCTGTAGAAAACGGTGCCGAAAATCCCACTGAGAGCCTACCAGATGATGAAATTCCGCCACCTGAATTGAGAGCATCATCGCCATCTCCATTACCATCACCGGCTGTCTCCCCTCCTTCCCCGCCACAAATAATTGGTTCACTGCCACAACATGTTCCAGGTGTTCACTCGCCCCTGCGGCCGAACTCCCGCGCATCTCGCCTCTCTTCTACGTCTCGGTTTTCAGTTGGTCGGATCCCTAACTTAGGTAGTGTGTCGACGGGTACACCCAAAGCCGCCCCAACTACCGCGTTGACTGAAGATCCAACGGCATCCTCTCCAACGTCAAATGATGGAAACCCTTTTCGCTCGCCTGTGGCTCCCTCGCCTGATGAGTCTATTTCCGACGGTCTGAATAATATCGTCAACGGGAATAGCAGCAGAAGGCGAACAACGTCCTATCACATCCCCCGGACATCTCCGCTTGCGGTAGGCAGTGCGTCCACATCTAGGGGCCCTGCTTTTTTGCCCGCGAGACCGTCTCTGACCGCCACTGCCACCCTTGCGAACCTGGCGAACAGCTGGGGCGCCTCCTTTGGCAGGAAGAAGAAAGCAGAGGTGGCGGGGGGAAGCCTCACGACCAATGTCGAGGCTTTGGCCGATGATACCCGAACAACCAATGATACTTTGGTCCGAGATATGCTTAAACGCTTAAGTTAACATTAATGATCGCACTCGTTTGGGCCTCTTGCGAAAGCTGTACTTACTAATTATCATATTTTTTTTTGGTAGAAGGTGGCGATAACCGTTTCATCAACCCTATGTTTCGTTTGAATTGAAAGATCTAGCTTGGTTTTCACCAACCCTACAGGTACGTACTTTACAACAGTTTACAACTTGTCAGTCTCCGTGCTGCGGAGAAAGTTGAAAAGATGGAGTTTCATGGCGGTGAAATACAAATCTCCCCCGATTAGCTGGGCGCTGACGAGCACTCTGCTTGAGCTTGACGAAACCAGTTATGCTACAAGAAATCAAGCCCTGAACGTGTTAACACAAAGCGACTATTGAATGCTGACATGGTTTGTTAAAACTCAAAACGCATCATTATCCTCTGCATTGGGTGTACAAAAAAGACAGTGTGATTTAGACGTTTGATATGGACAACATGAAACCGTGCTGTCAGCCCAGCAACGGTACTTCCTGACCCTTGCCCTAGTAATCAACTAAAATGATTAAGCCAAGGGTCCACAAGCAACTCCTTGGCTGTGCTTCTATTTTCCGGCAGCCACTGGAGCATTTTGCGAACGAACTCGATAAACAGTTTCTTATCTTCGCCTTCCATGTTGTTGATCGAGTTTTCAAGGGTGATACCTTGTGGAATCAGGTTCTGGCGCTTGAATACGCCTAACAGTAGATAAGTATTAGCAGTTGGTCTACGCGTAATGTGTAGATGAAACTTGCCATTAGATTCGAACCATCGGGAGGTCAATTTCCCTCGGTCAAGCAGCTCTTTAGGGGGACATCCACAGAGTGCTATTAGTTGTGCAAGATGTGCACGGCTGGTATACTTATTGTATTCAGGATCAAACCCGTCGCACAACTTTTTGCCTTCCAACAGATCCCATATCTGTCCTCGCGATGACATCAGCCTTCCTGTACTACCGGTTGCACAATAACCAACCTTACCATCACACCGAAGTTCCATACATCTGCGCTGTACGTCCAAGGTGCACCCAGAGTGACTTCCGGTGAACGGTATGGATTGGGCTGAATAGGGTGCATGAGGGGGTGTGAGACATTTCCGATCAAAATCCGTTATCACTGGTTTCCCGGGGCTTGACTTGGGGTGTCCAAAGTTGTTTCTCGAAAGGTATACTATCCTATCATCGAGAACCTTCCGGAGAGATGGCTTCTCAGCTTCACCCTTGGCAACGTCGTCGAGCACTGATGAATTCTCAAGCCTGATTAGAATATTCTCCGGCTTTATATCTTGTACTACACGTAAATGTGGTGCTGAAATATGAAGACAGATCATACCTACCGGTGTGAATGATGTGACATTCGGAATGGAGATAGTCTATCCCGGACAAGAGATACTGGAGTGTCAAATTTAGAAGATCCGACGAATACCGGCCATCATTGAAACGCTGCTGAAGCAGCCAGATAGGTTCCCGCATGGGCTCGTAGACGAGGCACATATGCGATCCATGTGGTCCCTTAGCCTCAAACGAATCAACTATTATTCGTACGAATTGCCTACCCGGATGCGATGGATTTGCAGTTGCAATAACTTGGGAAATTTGCAACTCATGGCTAGCGGATGTTTGGTCGGCATGATTGTTGGTACATATTTTCAATGCTACATAGCGTGTAGATTGCCACGGTCGTCTGCACAAGTTTAATACAAGCGGCGTCCAAGTTGCTGACGACACATACCGACGAATATCTTTAGCTAGCCACACAGTTGAACTCCCGCCATACCCTAGCTTTGTGACTACTCGATAGGTGTCACAAAAGACCTGCCCCGGATTCACGGGGAAAAAATGTCGAGGGTCGTAATCATCCTTGCGCTCTTCCTCGATCAGGGTGTCGAGTGGCGGCTGTTTTGACGACGCAGAAGCGAGCGACATAGTTGGTACCCGCGAGGGTCCAAAAGGTATGGCACGTCTTATCCACATTACATTGAAGGAATGTTTTGGCTTTCTGGGTGATTCAAATGTTTGGGAGATGCAAGTGAAAGAATCTGATGTGGGCAACTGGCAGTGTTATTTGGCGATGTTTATTATTATTTAAGTTGCACGGTAAGTAATAACGTGGCTTTTGAGTTTTGATTCTTCTCAACCGTTCCGCTAAAGACAGTTCTTAAAATCTTGTTGGAACTAGGCAAACAAAGTAATAAAACTCACCAATCTCTAACCATGCTCAAAACTTCCATATCAGCATCAGCGCGGTTCCCTTGAATCTTGATGTATACCAATGTGAAGCTAGGGCTAGGAACTGTAAGTTGAACTCAATCATTGTACATTGACCCTTTCATACAGACCTGATAGATAGTTCGTCACACAGCCAACCCTCGGTCCAAGGTTCAGTTTTGTTCAGTTACGTGTGATGAATGACTTTCATCCGCTCCGTCAAGATACACCGTACTTTCCGGCACATTCAAATGTGCGTTTTACACCGTCGTCAGAACCCGACGATTCTCCTCAGGTAGTCATCCCCTCTAGGATAACCCCGAAATAACTACATCCCGCACAGACTTCAGTCCTCCAACAATCCAAGGGCTGCATCCACAGTGGTAGACGTATGAGATTCTGAGGCGTGTATCCGATTGGACAACAAGCGACACGGAAGACTTCTCACAAAGATCCGACATCGCTATCTGACTGGCTGTGCGACCAAGTTGTGTGCTCACTGGCTACCATTTGTATCGCCGAGTGTAGTTCTCCCACATGCCAAAATCCAGGTTCGGAAATTCCCTCGGGCGACGAAACAGAGTGTACCTCTGGAAAATCTGCATCTAGGGTCGCCTCCTACCGTTGCTTGACACCATTTCCTGCTGCAATGCTATAAAGAACCATGCTCGCTTCTGCAACTTCTCATCAGTCTACACGCTACCCTCCTTGCACTCAGTCATACACTTGAAGCTTGACAATGGGTGGGGGTGCCATCGAAACCACTGGTGTAAACGCCAAATATGGTCATCTCATCAACCCTCGGAGAAAATGGTACAATAACAGGCGGTATGTTCAAAGTCTATACCCATTCCCTGCCTCTTAGCCTATTTAGATTGATTACCCTTAACGCCTGGATCTTTTTACTGTGAGTCAATTGATGCCGTATAGACGTATCTTTTCATGTTTTGTCTAGCCTCATCACCTCTTCAACCATCGGTTACGATGGAAGTATGATGAATGCTCTTCAATCTACTCCCCAGTGGAAAAATTACTTCAATAATCCCACTGGTGGAAAGCTCGGTCTCCTCAACGCCATACAGGTCACCAACGTTTATCTCAACTAATTCCTGGCGCAGTCTTAACAGCTTGTTTGTACAGAGTATCGGAGTTTTGGCTGGGCTTCCGTTCGCTCCATATGTATCTGATGGCCTCGGACGTCGTTCAGCTATCTTTTTTGGTGCGGTGATTATGTGCATTGCAACGGCTATACAAACGGCCTCTCAATCCATTTGGATGTTCATCGGTGCTCGGTGAATCCGGTTATCAATCACTAAAATGTCGTCAACTCAATAATTTCTAGCTTCTTAATTGGTTTTGGGCTTAACTTCGCCGCCAATGCCGCACCCATGTTGATCACTGAAATTTCATATCCCACATACCGTGCCCCCTTGACGTCAATGTACAACTCTCTGTGGTACTCCGGAGCTATTGTGTATGTCCTATTTTATCTATTCCCGTGTAATCTGTCACTGATATCTTTCCATAAGTGCCGCCTGGACAACCTTTGGAACGTTGAAGATTGACAACAGCACATTGGCGTGGCGTATCCCCTCTGCTCTCCAAGCCCTGCCATCGGTTGCCCAGGTTCTTTTAATCTGGTTTGCTCCCGAGTCCCCTCGGTGGTTGATCAGCAAAGGAAGGAATGAACAAGCTCTCAAGACCCTTGCCTATTACCATGCTGACGGCGATGAGTATGCATATCTTAGACGTGGTTGTCTCGCTCCTCTAACTTCCAGCTAGGGATGACTGTTTCGTCAAGTATGAGTTCGAGGAAATCAAGGCCGCACTTGACTTGGATCGTACAGGTTAGTTACTTTGCAGGTGACTCGGAATTCTATTTATGTATACTCACCGCAGTTGCCGTTGGATGGATGACACTCTTCTCCACTGCCGGGAACAGAAAGCGCATGCGCATCATCATCGCCCTTGCCTTCTTCTCGCAATGGTCTGGCAACGGTCTTGTATCATACTATCTGAACAAGGTTTTCGACACCATCGGCATTACGGATCCAACAATCCAGTTGCTCATTAACGGTATCCTTCAAATATGGAACTTGTTCTGGGCTCTTTTGGCAGCCTCAATGGTCGACAAAATTGGACGACGAATCCTCTTTATGGTCTCCGTCTGCGGCATGATCATCTTCTTCACCCTCCAGACTGCATGCTCTGCTACGTTTGCGAAAACTCAAGATCGCGGTGCTGCCCACGCTGTCATTGCGTTTATCTTTCTGTTCTATGCATCCTATGAGTGAGCCACGTTGTGTTATTCTGATCGAGGGAACCAGTTCACATTTTTGCCTCTCAGCCTGGCATTCAGTCCACTTATCATCTCATACACGGTCGAGATTCTGCCATTCCGTCTCCGTGCTAAAGGCTTCACCGTCTTCGGCTTTGCCATTTCACTCTCGCTCATCTTCAACCAATATGTCAACCCTATAGCCCTTGACAAAATCGGCTGGAAATACTATGTACGACAACGCTATCACATTTGACTATAATATCATTCTAATTCCAACATCTTTCAATCAGATCGTCTATATCTGCTGGCTTTCTTTCGAAGCTGTTTTCTTGTGGTTCTGTGAGTCCTCCACAACAGCACTAGCTGAAGAGTCTAACCGGCGAGTTCAGATGTCGTCGAGACCAAGAACTGCACCCTAGAAGAGACTGCTGCCCTGTTCGATGGCGACGGAGACAAGGATCAGATAACTCCCACCGTACTGCAAGTCCAAAAGAAGGATGACATGTGCGACTCCCTTGATGAGGATGAGGTGGTCAAGGCATAATTTCAGGCCGTAGTTCAGGCTGTATTTATGCTATCACCCAGACGTTCGGCTTTGCTGCTGAGAGCACTAGGCTATACCCCTCGTTTTCTTCCCTCACTACAATTGTAACAAAGATCGCACCCGTTTAATTATGAAAAGTATCATATCACATTTGTGCGGCTTCGGCCTATTCGTAATTTCTGAAACAGGAAGAGAACGCAAAAACATCGGGTCAAAGGATTCTTCCGCTGGCCACATGCTATTGAGTGGCGGAGACGCGGCCTGAGGATCTAAGGTTCGTTTTCGTTGTATAATATAAGTACACAGAAAAGCAAGTCCAATGTCTCGTTATGGGTAAGAGAAGAGTAGATGAGAAATTTGTAGGTAGAGGGATGTGTAAAGAAGTGTGGAATACGTATATACCGACAACTTAGCCACCAGCCGAATAATGATATAACGGAGGAAGGGTTATTGTATCGCACTACTGTACAAAGAAAGATGAAAGACGAGGAAAAGTACGCGCAGAGGGGGTCTCGTATAACATTATGGGAGGAAGGCCATCTAAGGGAGATGTAATTATGGGAACAAGGTCGGTAACCCCAGCCGAGGTCCTGGAACAAGGAAAGGAGAAAACGGGAGATTCATCCGGAGAACAGTCTCTGCTTTCCGTAATTTTAGTGGCAGCTGAGAAGGATTTTGTGTTTCGCAAACTGATGGTTGATAATAGGATGTAAGGCGTAGGCGCGTGGTCTTTTTCTCCCGTCCTCCGCGGTGTCCTAATCGCTGTTTGCCCATCTCCATCCTTCCCACTCTTCCTCCTCCCATGCTACCGCTTCCGGACAGCGGGGTACTGCTGCCACGACCTCGACTACACGAGCAACCATAAATAGATACTGCTACACCACACCGTGCTTGCGAGGTTGCAGATCCCCAGTCCTCCCTCAATAACCGTATCTTACCAAACCGCGACGCACAGGAATGAATGAATGAATATAAGGAATAACAGCGAGAACAAGCAAATGAGCGGGAGAGAAGAAGAGAAAACGTAGCCAGGACCGGAAATGAGAAAGGCGGAAGTCGGTGTGGAGGATGGCTGCAACCAACAACTTGTGCACAATCTAGCCCATCTTGTTGTCCTTCTTCTTTGGTTTGCGTGGAGGTGTCACAGGCCGTCCCATATTCATCCCGCCATATGGGTATTTCGCCTTTTTCTCGGCAGGTTTCAGAATCTGTGCAAGACGCGTTTAGAATTGTTGAGTATATTCAGTGCGGTTGTAACAAACCTGGAAAGAACACAGTAGTGTTTCGTCCACACTCATCATTGCTCCTGCGTTGTCGAACTCTCCACAATAGTTCGGTGCTGAAAACAGAGTCACTAAGTGTCTCTTGGCGAAAAACTCGTAGCCATCCTCTACAACCTAAACAAGGAAATGAAGGGCGTTAAATGAGTGTCACGACATGATTATCTGAGCCAGGCACAGGATAACAATCCCGGTGGCTTCAAGGTGGCCCACATACCTGATGAGCTCGACAGATCAAATCCATGTCATGCTTCTGCAAGAATCGTGAAACCACGTCCGGTCCGAATGTGAATGACACCCCTCTGTCGTTCTCGGACCATCCAGTGATATCTTTGTCTGGGTCGGACCAAAGTAGATCGCAAAGCAGACCTAAAATGAGAAACGTGCCGTCAGTACATTCGGAACGGAACCGAGAAAAGTGCCAAAAAGACTTCACACCTGTGTCAGGTACATCGGTGGGCCGCATTACTCTCCGTATTTGTTCCATCGATTGCAAGTCCGGGCTCAGACCACCATGCATCGTGAAAATTTTCTCGTCAATAATGGCAGCAATCGGCAAACAATTGAAGCAATCCGTAAACGTCTTCCATAACTTAATGTTATAACGGCGTTTACCTGCCAAAAAAAGTGAGGAATGCAAGAGTTGGAATGGAGGATGAGACGCACATTCGTCATAAAACCCGTATATCCTGTTGATACTGGCACACTCGTGGTTGCCTCGCAGGATGAAGAAATTTTCGGGGTATTTGATCTTATATGCGAGGAGGAGGCAGATAGTCTCGAGAGACTGCTTTCCTCGGTCAACGTAGTCACCAAGGAAAAGATAGTTGGCTTCTGGTGGGAACCCGCCATATTCAAAAAGCCGGAGGAGGTCGTAATATTGGCCATGAATGTCGCCTGACAAGCATCAAAAAATGTCAACATCACTCCATACTGTCAAAAAAAAGGGTCCAAGGACGCACCACAAATCTTTATGGGGGCTTCAAGTTCGAGAAGAATGGGTTGGTTGATGAAAATTTCGCGAGCTTTTGTACACAAGTATTTGATTTCGTATTCTTGCAGTTGAACCGGTTTTCCCGGTCGGTTGCCTCGGACTAGAGGACAAAGAGAAAAAAGGATGTGGGTTAGCGGGGGTTTCCTGGGTAACAAGAAGGGTTATCGCGCTGTGCCGCTGAGGATCGTAAACGCAGTTCGCTGAAGCATGCAGTGCCCACGAGGTGCCTGGCGGTGAGTCATCACCCCCATCACGAAAAACGACCACAATTGCGGACGACCATGACCCATCCCACCCATCGCCTTTGCTGAGGGCCAATTATACAGCCTTGCATGCTCCGCTACCATCTCCTCGACCCATTCGAACCAGGAAGTAAGCAGTGGTGGCGTGCCAGCTCACCTTCAAGGAGACGGTCGATGACCGAGTCCAGATCAATCTCTGTCGTTGTATCTGCCATCGCTTATATGAAAGATCGCCTCCGCTTTGAGTTCTAACCCGCTAGGTGTGCGTCTTGAAGTGGCTTTATGTCACGGATGAGGTTGCCGAAAAACGGTGAAAAAAAAAGAGCGCCTGGAGAGTTGGTGTGCAACCCAAGGATATTTTAGAGGTAGTCGTGGGTAGAATGGGCGAGGGTCGTCGATGCAGCCTGCTGTAAGAGGAGTGGAGTGACGGCAAGGACGTATGGGACGACGAGCAAGGGTGGTTTGGGCAGAATCGATGATTGGTGTTGGGCGGTGCAGATAACACCAAACGTTCCAAAACCGGCCAACTTCGGAGAATCGTGGGAACTCAGCAGCAAAATGGCGAAATATTGGCTACAAGGCGGATACAAAAAAGCTACTACTACAACAGAATGTCCGCAAGTCCGATATAGCTTCAATTACGAGGTCCTCCGCAACGCTGGGGCCGCCGCCGTCGCAGAAAGCGGCGATGGAACACCCACCGTGTCTGTTGGAATAGCAGGACGTCGACGCCGTCTACGTCTGCAATTTACTTAGCACTAATTGTTGGTTAGAAAAGAGCTCCACATACCTCGGAAAGAACGGGCCTCTAGGCATCGGCCGTTCATCCAAATCAAGAGAAATATTAGTTGAAGATTGAAGGGCCTTCGTCCATCTCAGTCACATAGTACAGCAAAAGATTCATAAAACACACCTCGATCCACTGGATGACGCTAGCAACATCTTGTGCCTGCAACAAAAACTGCTCGCCCTCCAACCGAACGCGAATAACATTTTTTCTCTTGAGATAATCATTGCCCAACCCACTCTCCGCGTGCTGCATCGTGTATGCTCTGATCAGGTCAGTAGGGTTCGGTACGATCTCTTTTTCTTTCCCCTTCTCTCTAACAGAAGGGGTGTGCGTACTACTATGGCTTGAATGATGAGGGGCATGTCCAGGAGGTCGGTATTGGGATCGCCTTGATGAAGTAGACATTGCCGTACTTGGTCGAGAGAAAAGTTGTGAAGAGGAAGGCGAGGGTACACCGCTTGACATCCCATGCCCGTGCGACGAGGATGGAGGCACCGGAGAATTAGACCTCATCAGATTGTACGAGGAAGAGGATGTTGGAGTCGTTGACCCGCTTTGAGAAATATTCAAAGATGGCCGGGGAGACTTTGGTTTCGCTGGACCCGGAGGGAGATCACTATTTGATCGTCCATGTCGTGAAGGCTTGAGCAATCCTACAGCAACGCTCAGTGCCGACCTCGTAGCAGGGAGAGTCCCATGGTCCGCCTCTCTGCCTTGTTGAGATCCTCGCGGTGATGGAATTTGCAGTTCCATTTGTCCAATACCTCCAGGTCTCCTTTCCACCTCGCCCTTCTCCCTCTGCACAGCAACGCCATTTACAGCTACACTGGAGCTCCCTGCCAACCCAGCATTGGCAGTCGTACGAGGGTCATCATCGACGGTTACACTCCCCACACCAACTTTACTTTCCCACCATCCTCCAATCGCAGACACCCCTGCCGTACTAGCAGGACATTTGTACACCTTAAACGCAGTGCCCTCCAACACACACAGGACCCTCCGCCACTTTCTGTCCCTTGCTTGCACGCCAGGTGTACTGAATTCCACCTTTCTTGGCATGATCGCTTTGAGGTAGACGGGATTACTATAAGCAGGGAGTTTCTCCTTCCCTTCGTCCTCCCTAGGTTGGATTTTAAACTCTGGGCGTCCTAGTCCACGTGGCGCAAAGTCAGGGTAAGGCGGAGGTTCGGTAGCCTCGCTGAAAGTGGGCATTGACCGGCGCTTGCGAAGGGGATGCGAAGAGGGATCGTAAGGAGGAGCAACACTCATTCGATTCTTCTTTTTCTCTCCTGGAGCATCCAACGAATCTAGAGGAAATGAGACGTGTCGGTTCGCATCTGTGTCTGCCACCACAATCGAAACGACATCTCTTCCTCCAAGCCGAGATTGCCTTCTCCTCGTCTTCTCTTGTATATCCTCCTCCTCTCTGACTATCATCTCCACCATCTCCTTCTTCGCCATAGCATGAATATCAATCAAGCTGCGAGAAGCTCGCTTATTCATACCAGGACGCAAGCTAGGGCCAGCATGCAAGGTCGAAAGACGCTCCAGTCGGGGAGGGGGAATGACGGAATGGCGAAAACGATCGGTCGGCCGTGGAGTTTGAACTGGCGAAATGTTCTGTGGATGAGGTGTGCGGTCCACTGCTCTCTCATCAGCATCAGGAATCCTTGAGTTGAAATAGTCGTTATCATTTGGCCGTTCTATTTGAGTAAGGATCGACGGTAATGCTGGAGGAAGAGCTGCTTTGCCTTTGATGTCGGTTAATGTTTGCGAAGAATTGAAAAAAGATAGGTCGATAGGTGATGTTTCCAGGAGTGGCAGAGAAGGCGCGTGCTGAGATGGTCGCGTCCCTGGTGGAAACACATCTTCGATTGGCGAGGGATCTGCCTGAGCAGTCTTGTACGACGAAGATCGTGATGGAGTTCTATCCAAGCTTATACTACTTGTTTCGCTGCTGATGCTTGGACGATGAAAGGGTTCCTCGTCGTCGTGTCTAAGCCCGCTGGAGCCTTCGCCCATATCATCCTCTACCTCATCATCATCATCGTCCTCGTCGTCTTCCTCCCCATCGTCATTCTCTTCTTGGCCACCAGCACCCCGACTTGTACCTTGTAGAGGCAAAGCCGGCATGTTTTTCAGTCCCAAGCGGGACCGTCTCTCTGTGACCGTCGGTGAAGCCGTACTCGCCGTAGGCAGTTGCGGAAGATGAAGAATAGGAAGGGGCGGAGGCCGCAAGATGACACTAGGAGACAGACGCGCCATGCTTCCGCCGGCAAGTGTCACACTAAATCTGTGGTTCGGTGGTGGGAGGGTGAGTTTAGGTCGTTGTGGCACTGCTTCTGAATTACTCAAAGTGGTGCGAATAACGGTATCTAGAACGGGTGGGGTAGCAGTGATTGCAGGAGTAGAACTAGCTGTGACCGCTTTTGGGCGACTAGGGAGAGTGATGGAGGGAGCAACATCGCTCCATGCTTGCGTAGGAATGGATACTGGCGGGGGAAAAGGGGAAATGGAAGACGTTGGGCTAGTTGGACTATAGGCCATCGATAAATTAGGTGATAATTGCGCAGGAGATGGATGCGATGGACGTCGTTGAAGTGGAGGAACAGGTGGTGGTAGCTCAGAAGGCGTGGGCGTATTGTCCCTCAATCGAAACATTGACGGTGTCCTAGAAAGTGTTCGAACAAGGCCACGCATCCCGCCAGAAGTCTCGCCCGAACCTGTCCTTCCTGGAGTCCTCGGCCGCTTCGGTGTCGCAACCGGCGTCGGTGGGAGGGCCTTTGATGATGTATCAAGCGGCAATGGTGTGTGAAAGGGCCGCGGATTGGGAATGGCAGGCAAAGCGTCTACGTTGGTGCGACTGCCTATCGATAACCCCGCATGCGCAGCAGGGGCAAGGCCAGCAGATAATGTGTGGCTGTTCGACTTTTGGGTATCGGGAGGTGTCTTTTTCGAAAGGTCCACTTGGGAAGTTGGTCGAGAGGGCGACACGGATTGTTCAGAGGAGGTTTCCCCATCGTGGTCGGGTTGGTGGTAGTTGTTACCTGCTAAACCAAGAATAGGCTGCGACATGTACGGTTTGACGCCAGGATCCCTCGACGAGCGACTTTGCTTGGCATAAGGATGATTATCGGCTTCCCTATCATCAGTCGGCTTGCGGGTGGGAATACGAAAGATGCCCTTGAACTGGGAAAATTTTTGCGACATTTTACTTGACCTGACCTAGAAGAAAGTAAAAAGGGCGGTCTTGTCATTTGTCAAGGGGGCGACGCACCTGTCTGATGGGCGTTCGAGGCTGCAAGACTTGGGCTCGAGTGGGCTCTTCCATTGGCGATATAACAAGAAAGAGGGAAAGATCAGTAGTAGGTGGCAAGTGCGATGCAACAATGGGCGCAATAAGGCAACGTGTTACGCCAGCGTCTCACGGAGAAGGTTCAGACGAACCAACTTCGGCTGGCTGCAGCAGTCGCGATGCGCAGCGAAACTATGAAATCCAACAAGGAGCTATGGGCGGTGTGTTTTGGTGGAACGCGAACAAGTGATGGATTGCTGGCGGTGATAAGTGGCGGCCAGGACGAGTGCTGCTTTTTATAGTTTCCTCGGGACGTTGACAGGCGGTAAAATTGAGAAAGTTAAACGTGAATGAGACGGTGAGGACGTCGAGGGCGTCGAGGGCGTGGAGGAGGGGTACTTGGAGGAAGAGCACGTTGGCGGAGGGCGCTATTTGGTATATGTTTCTGATAACAGCCTCATTTTCTATTATCGCTCTGTAAAAGCAATGACGTCACGAGTTAGGACCAATCGCCACTCAGATAATTTATATTACAGTTCTCGGCAAGTACTAAACAGCCGGCCATTTTCCCTCATCACCTTTCTCTAGCGACGAACGAAAACTTTGCTCCTCATTACCAGTTTCTTGAATCCCAAGTTGTTCATGAACATCTCGAAGTTCATGATGCTCGACATGCACAAACACCTCTGGGCGCGCCGGAGCTCCAAAGCTTATCATGTCCTGCTTTTAGAAACCAGTGAGCAATTTCTGCTGTGAAATTTAAACAAGCACGACTCACTTGTTTTGAATTGTGGACACGCTGGGACGGGGGGACCATTGCGCTAGAGGTATTAATGCCATCCATTGTTGAAGGCTGCGTAGTGGATCCGTAGAACACTTTATGTCGTGCGTTGAGACTACTCATGAGGGAGTTTGTATATAATTTTGAAAGCGGAAAGCTGAACAGAAGGTGAAGGCCGGATGGCTGGAAATCAAAAGTCAACACTGAGAACGTGAATGCAATTAATTGCAAAACAGTACTGACAACAGCAAGATAAAAGGCAAGATCCAACGCCGCAATAATCATGGTAATGAAACCAGTTTGAACGGTGACTGTATTCATATTTAGCGGAACAAATAGCAGTTCTGAAAGGTGGCTCTTACTGCGAATGATGCGGTCAACCATCATGTCGGAGCGTTGGAACCCTGTCTTGTGTTTTCGCTACCAGCAGATGGCGTCAATGTGTCAGTTAGGTGATTTTACGCTCAGCGTCTTACCCTAACGTAAGACCATCAATAATCGCATTGAAAACAGAGAATTGAAACACCCACAAAGTGTGGACCAGAATAAATGTAATGAAAGCATCACATGCCACGGTACTCCCAAGCCAAGCGCTAACTACAGCCTAAGAAGCACAGAAAACCGCAAATGTTAGCGCCAAAATTCTTTGTCAAAAATAAACACAAAACACCTCGAAATTTCTGAAATCCACAAAGTTGGGCGTCCGTCCAACCTCAAAAGCGGTCATAATTCCACATACTGTGCGTCAAAGGAAGTTACAAAAAACCGGAACATCTTAAAAAAACAACTCACTTCCGGAAGTCAAGGAGGTGACAACGACCAGCGCGACAAGGGCCCAATTTTTCGTCAAAAGCCAGATGCGCCTTGCAAAGAAGAGTTGCACAGAGCTAGCGATAATGGCCGTCAAAGCTGGCTCTATAACGGCGTTTCTTTCATCGGCAAGTCGGGGACGGAGGAATGAATGTGTAAATACCAGTTGCGAATACTGGATTTCAGGCATAACGAGGTAAGTTTGGGATTTCGAAGTCAAACATTGCAACTCACTCCAATCAGCGACACCAAGCGCCTCCGCATCGCCTAACAACACATATCAAATCGGTTTCGACACGAGTAGGCTCATGGCAGCGTACCAAAATCAATAATGAGCGTCCGATAAAGATAAACAAAACAGAATATCGCGTTGACCAGGTCGGCGATGAAAAGATATGAAACCTAAATCGAGATTGAGTGCTGGTAATGGGTAAAGGAAAGACGAAAAGTGAACCAACAAAACATTTGAGCCCCCACGAATCCCTAAGTAAGTGAATAAAAGTTGGGGTCAACCTTGTCACCGCATCTTTGCTCGAAGAAGTGCTCACTTTTTATAGGACGTGTGATAGACGTAGACCTGGGCGATCATAATTCCAAACAGGAGGATATTAAGCATCAGTCCGATGAACATGTACCCGTGGCTTGATAGACCGGTAAAATGAGCATGGTAGAACGAAGAGGAAAATATCTGCCAATGGAAAAAAATTCACGCGACTTCTGCTGGCTTCATTATTCTTGAGACGAATGGGTACCCCGAGTTAGCGAGTAAGATTAAAGAAAAAAAGCGGGAGGCGCGGGGGGGATAGAAGGATCCAACAACTCACCGTGGTAGCAATCTTGCGGGTATTTAACGGAGATCAAGATTTTCCGAGGTTACGTCCTTCTCACAGGACGGTGGGAGGACCTTGAATCAGAATATGGCAAGCACCCTGGTCACCCTGAAGTGGCATGCGCATCCCTGAAAGATAGATAACATGGTCGAGGTACACCGCTTGGATGTCTTTAAAGACTTGTTGTTTAGGAAGATTCACTCTGGGCCACTGCCGTTGGTTTCCGGGTATATGTGTTGTAACGTGCCCCGTGAAGAAAGATTTTCATTTGCAATCAAAGATGTGGGAGCGTACATCATCCCAAAGAATCAAGATTGCCCCATTTACGCTCTCTAACATGTCGACGGGTATAATGCGGGATTACAAGACCTTGAGGCCTGAGGATTCCCGAAAATCGCCGGGGTACATGGGAACCAGTTGATACAGGGACTCGTGAACTTTGAAACTAGCACATGGCAAGTTTTACGCACCACGAAGGAGTCTTCTTTGTAGATTTGGGGGGGTTAGAAGTTACTGTGGGGAGCGGCAACGCCTGCAAAATCAGCGTGACGCTTGTCCTTGTTTGGCTCCCACCAAACTTTACATCTCGGATGTATTAAGGTCTTCGCAAAGTGGTTTGTTGGATCGTTTGGATTGTAGAGGGTCCGCCCAGCACTTTCACGTCTCTTCGAAGTAGTAAAAAATGTAAATTACATGACTAGGATAAATGTTTAGTAGGCGAGTTCCATATCTGCGTCGCTATCAACATCAGAATCACTACTTGGCCTGGGGTGTGTGTAATTATTTTGTTCTAGTGTAAGCTCGGGTGAGCCCAATTGTTGTGCGGCCTTCGCAATGCGAATGAGATGGCGTTCGACAGCTTGAATTAGTGCTTGAACCTTGAGTTCCTTGTTTCCCAACCGCGCTTTGATAGGAACCTCCTTATCGAGCCGCCGAAACCATCCAATCTCCAAATCCAGACTGGCATTTGTTCCCGGTGAGGACTTGATGATTGCAATGTCAAGCCGACACACCACCTTGTCAAGCTCATTGTTGACCTTAAGGAGATGGTTATCGATTGGGAAGTGTTTCGCGTGAAAATGTCGCCAGTAACGCGTCGTATTGTACGTGCGCGACGGAGGACGACAATCTAATTTATGTGCACGTGATTGTAAATAAGCCAACCTGTCGAGCAACTGTCGAGAACCGCTTGTGGCTCAATCGGTACAGGTAAGGCCTCAATTTTTCGGGAAAACACAAGTGGAAGATGCGAAACGGATCGACTATTTGACAAATTCTGGAATATATGATTTTCAAAATTTAGTTCAGAGGAGACGAGAGTGCAACACCAGATTGAAACAATATATTAAACATCAGGGAAATAGATAATCCTACATACCATAAAATGATTGAAATCTCTACTTTGTTTTTATCTCAAGTGTGCTGTGGAAGGAGAGCCCGAGGACGACCACCAACAAGTCGCGCTTAGCCATTACCCGAACCGGAACAGGCGTGTGGGACAATTACGGCGGAGTTGAATTTCTCCTGATGCATTGCCGCCCCCCAGTTACTGGTCGTGAACTCGATGTTTGGCATCAACGTCCGGGCAGACAAACAGAACCACTTCTCCGCAGCTGAGAGCTGAGTTGAGATGGTACTTAGACGCTCTTCCTTATTATTGCGATGCGGGGCGCAGTAATCTTTATTTGAAGCTTGATACTTAGAGGAGGTTTTTAATTTTGCTATGCTCGGAGGCAATATTTCCGAGTCGGCTCGGGGTCAACTCAAGCAAAGGCACAGAACTCCAGAAGTAGAGTAGTCTGCATTCAATCGCGCCCATCAAACCGTAGTAGAAAATTGATGCCCTTTATTCCCACGTTTGAGTCATGTGAGAGCGCTAATCAACGAGACGCGACGCGTCGGGTTCGGATAGTGAAAGGCATCCGCAGCCATGCTCGGCGATGAACACCCTCAATATACACCCAGCACTCCTCTCACTCATTTGCAATGCCTCCTCGCCCATTTTACCCTTTGTCAACTACTCACGATGCAAATTCCGGTACACCCATCATCAAAGATACTCCTACCCAGCCTATCTCGCTACCCCCGGTTCTCAGTACCTCCAAACATTGTTTAAACGCAGTTACCAAAGAAAAAGTAATGAAATTTCGGGCCAGAGTGTATCGAAGACGGGAAAGGCCGAAGTTTGGGCCTGTCAACAACAAAGTTTGCCTCTGTTGTCAGACTTGACCATGTCAAAACCCTCTACCTGATGTGGGTACCTCGGAGGACGAGGTCAGCGACCCAGATGTCGCAAACTTGATGCTTTTTCGCTTTTCTGCAAGAGACACTTGAGTGGACCAATGATTTGGCAACATATCCTCCATCCACAAGTACCGTTGAATTTTAAGGGTTCTTTGAGGGTTTTGAGACATAGAACACGTCTGCTCTCCCCGATATCACGTTGAAGGCATCACTAATTAGTGAACATGACGCGGTCGTGGGAACAACACGTGATCAGTTTATTTTACTACGGTTTGAGGGGTGCAACTAAAAGCAGACTCCATATGAGGGAGATCGACTGTCATCACCATCATCATAGGAGTTGCCTACACCACTATTTGGGCCAGATGTGGAAGCAACCTAGAGCATGCGGCCTGTAGGCTGTCCACTATATTTTCCCACATTGTCACCAGTGTGATGGATGCTGGCCACCAGCTCAAAATCGAACTAATAGGGGTCTGGTTCCAGGCTAGCTGGAATAGACGTGTCGGGTCCAGCCCATTCCCAGCTGACCATCCTGGCTATCATCCTTGTGGGTGGTTATCTAGAGGGGGTATGTATTATAGTATGGCCACAATGTATTCAACCACCTGAAAATCCCATTTAAATCCCCACCTCAATCCAACCATATAGTTTTAGAAAGATTTATGATATTTTTTACTCAGTAACAATGAGGGGGATAATTCATATACAATCGATCAATACTACTTACTACTACTACTGGAGAGGCTAGTTATATGCTATTGCTTACCCCCCCAATGGCTCCCTTCCCTGCTATCATGATACTCTCTCCCATGTGCCCCCTTCGTTGACTGGTGGTGGAGGTGACATGACGGCAAGCAGTTAGCGACATGTTGGCGACATGAGGGGTGAAGTAGTCTAGAGAGGGAATGTACACATTAGCAGGTAGACCATAGACATCATAGGTTGACGTTGGCGACTTACTGCAACAGGGTTTGGACAAACGAAACAGTGAGGGCAGCAGCCCCTGATAGGCGGTGCCGGTGAGCACTTACTTACCAAGCAAGGGAGCCTGACGTGACAGGCGAGGGGACGTCGACCATGATGTCGAGGTTGGTCAACAGGGTGTCGACGTGGCAGCGTGTTTGCGTCTGTGGCTGGTTAGTGTGGTGTTGTTGCTGGCAATGCTAGACCCCCTCCAAACTTCGCCAGTCATATGTGTTGGGCGTTGGTGTGGAGCTGGAGACGGTGGAGAGGCATGACGTGGTCGATAACGATGGTGGCAGCGGCAAAGACATGTGATTGTGGCGAGGTTGTAGCTTGACGAGGGAGGCAATGGGGTTGACGACAAGAATTTGCGCCCTTTTTGACGCTGTGGAGTACGCTGAGTATGAACATATTTCCCACACTCTTTGTCAAGTATGTTTCACTAAAGTTGTTCCGAAGGCAATCCGAAGGGGGTGAATAAATATAAATTTAATGATTAAAGAGGTGCTAGATACTATGGACTTCATAAAACGTTTAGTCCTGTTTTTACCATGCCCTCCGAACCACATCAGAAAATGCTTATGTAAAGTGTGGACTTTAAAACCGTGTCGCGTCAATTTCGAGGAACCTCCTCATAACTCTCGACGCGTTTGAAACTTTTCAACACTATCTGCCATCACAAATTTCATTCATACTTCATTATGACCTCAACATTAATGTATAGCAATGTTCAAACTGTCAGATCCTACAAGAAATTAGAACCAATCCCTGAAATACCCGAAACTTCAGCATTCATCACACCCTTCCTGCCATCTTCGTCGAGTTCCCTTCTTCCAACATCTCAAAATGACCAACATGGGTCGTCACCTACTACACCTCCATTTTCCAGCTCCCCATTTAACAATTTGAGCTCCCTTGGTGGATCTTCGAGCCAACCTCGACTGATCAAACCTCCCAAAGCGACGCGCGGAAGCTGATATTCAAGTTTGAGAGAATGGAAATGTTTCTAAAGGACTCGGGATTCGACTCTGTTGGTGACTTTTTAAAGATTTCCCAGCCACCTCTCTGGGGAATCAGATCCTCGAGGCTCTTGGAACGTGCCGTTGCTAAGATATCAAACAGGGAAAGCGACCGCGTAGAAAAGACCTGATGGTCCCAAAGGCTAGACGAAAAGAAAGACCCCATTCATTGATCAGATGGACCTCGTCGATGCACACTCCTTGATTTCACCTGCTAAACAGATCCCAGCCATCCGTGCGGTGCTCAAAGTCTCTTTGCAGTACGAGAATGCAGAGATTTTCTGTCTTGATGTTCATGAACCTAGGCCGAAACTCATCAGTAGAACGAGGAAGATCACTGATAGACATACAATGTTATCAGCCAGCCCCTTTTTTGGTGTGATTACAACCCCGATTGGCTGCTTCCGAGTTGGAAGCCCAGCTATATACGCCTTCGAGCGTTCGTTATACTCCAAAAGCACAAGAGCCGGGACTGAGAACATGATTTTCCGTTGCCAGTGGCAGTATAGCACAGCATGCTCTCTCCATCCAGAATGGCAGAAACGAGCTCCAGTTGGACCACACGCAATCCATTTGTCTAATGCAGTATGAGTTTCTTGACAATTGTGTCTTGAAGTCCTTCAGGGACCTGCCAGTGGGGTTGTCGAGCCATCATTAAGTCATCATAATGAATCAGAAATCAGTCAGGATGTAGAGTATCAAGTTTGACGTGTATTAGGGTAGAAATGCTCGGGCTATCGCGTCGAGAGCAAAACGGCAAGGAGGTAATATTGACGCGACACGGTTTCAAAGTCCACACTTTACATAAGCATTTTCTGATGCAGTTTGGAGGGCATGGTAACAAACAGACTTCATACATCGTGAACCAAGGTACGACTTCACATGTATCGAAGTCTGTCTAGGAGAGACTATAAAACGTGGTACTTGAGTGAGAAATGTGGAGGTATCATAATTTGTGGGCGACACTGTTGAACAGCTTTAGACGAGAGCTGGTGTCCACAAAGTAAACTCCTAGCTGCCAGCTGGGATGCGGCAGGCTGCCCAACAGCTGTCAATTGGATAGCCAACAGGGGGGAGGTTTGATGCTGATCAGGAATTTCGGCATTCTGCCATCACCCTGGGGCCCAAATGGCGGTGTATGGGAGACTAGAAGTAGAGTCATCCACACCTGATCCTAGAACCCAGTCTTTGAACTCAAGGTAACCACATTCCATTTCTTTTTAACTTTGGTAGGCAAGGAACAAACGAATGAACCGTCAGCTTTCAATTGTTTGAATGTTCAAACCCGAGCCGAATATTTTTTATCTCACCTGATGCTGAGCATAGGATTTAATCTTTCGCTCAAAATACTTCGATGAGTGCATCATGATGTCCACTTCCACCTAAGTTTAGGGCATATAGAACTCTATTTGTAAGTGCACACTCCACTCAAGGGGGTGGCGGAACGTGGATCCCGGATATAGGGTTAAGGGGGGGCTCCGCTTGGGGGTCGAAATATTTTTTGTGACCTACTTTGCAAAAGTCCTGCCAATAAGCCAAATCGTGCTCCCCAAAGAAGTTGGGAAGTTCAGATGCATGGCAAACACTTAATCTATGCATTTACTGTCCGAAATTTTGACTGAGAGCCAAAAAAAAAGTCAACAAACTTTTTTATAACACCGCTCAAGTTCGCAAAAAGTATGGCAAAGAAGAAGTAAGTCCCTATTTTAGATATATATTCTAATGTAATACTGTATTACAGACAAGCGTCGGGGTTTACGAGCGACACCAAGCTTCATTGCCCAGAATGTGAGAAAGAGATTCCTGTTGGAACAGGCAGTCAAGCAAATCTGCAGCGGCATATTGACTTGTATGGATACTATGGGGGTGAAGTGTCGTCGCACGTAGTAACAGATCCAAAAATGTAACATACTACATACCTACTTGAGTATGTTTTTGACATAGGAACTCGGAAGTTTCCTTTTTTGGGGGGTAGGGGGTAGGGGGGGGTAGACTGAGGGTGCCTTATTTCATAATGCGACTGTATATCTAAAATCCACGTTCCGCCACCCCCTTGACTCCACTTCCCGGGCCAGAGGGATAAATAGAATGAGGCCACATCAAACCTCCTAGATCAGTACATAAGTGGCATCTCTCTTTACGCGTTGTCAAGGGACGGTCCAGCCTCGCGGTAAATGAGAATTATTGGGGAGCTTGCTCCTGCTAACCGACTCCGAAATGTAGATGATGACCTAATCCACAAGTTGGTCATGTTTACACATTGCACAGCATGGACACCCCACAACGCGTCTAGTCACGTGGTATGTCCGTTTGATTGTCTCCTCCATCTCAACGGCCAACGCCAACGCCACCGCCCATTCCAACACGTTCCACACCAGAGGCTTAGGGAACGATGAAGAATAAGAACAAGCAGACTAAGTTCCCCGTCGTACGCTTTGCCTTTTTTGCTTCGGTGGCGGATGGCTTTGTTGAATCCCTGCATACAGGCGCGCATAAAAAAGATCATGCAGAAAGATGAAGAAGTGGGAAAAGTCGCGCAGGCCACGCCGATTGTGATTTGTCCGTCTATCTTCCCCTCTCTTTTTTGGTGTTGGGTGGCATAGGCTGATTAGGGGGGGTTGTATGGACCAGCGAAGGCGCTAGAACTCTTTTTGGGGATGATCGTGGAGGAAGCTAATAAAGTCACGAAGAACAGGGGGTCAAAGAAGGTCGAGGCGTATCATTTGTATGTGTCCCCCTCCTCTCTCTTTTTGCAACTTGTGTTATAGATTCATCCACTTCTGTCATCTTTCGTCTTTCTGCTATTATTCCTCCTTCCTTTGATCTTTCCGTTTTTGGTCTTCCTTCCTTCCCTCCCCCTTTCATCTACTCTCCTTCCCTTCCATCTTCCGCTCCGTCTCCCCTTCTCTTTACGTCTTCTCTCATCTGTATTCGAGCGACTTTACAAGCAAACATACCAACCCCTACACAGGAAACACGCAGTCGAAACCACAGAAATGCTCGACTTCCTCAAAGAGATCGTCGAATCTGTGCCGGACCCTACAGCCGGGGGGACCGTGGGTCTGGACACCGAGGGCGCAGAGAGGAAGAAGAAACGGGGCAAGGGGCGGAAGGGGCTCGCTGCGGCCGGGGGTGAAGGTGGTGGGGAAGGGTCAACGGCGCCGAAAAGAAAACGAAAGCCGAAGAAGGGGAAAGAGGAGGAGGTGAAGGAGGAGGTTGAAGAGAAGGATAGGGATGAGAATGGGGATACGGAGATGGGCGATGAGGAGGGAAGCACGTATTATAGGCCGAAGACTCCGGTTGGGAGTGATGAGGAGGAGGATAAGCCGTTCATGCCTAGACGATGATGAACCTGATGTACGCTTTTCTTTGCATTGTAGTGATATCAATTTGTATTTTTTTTTGGGCTGGTATACCGTATTCAGTGTAAGCTGGGTTTTACAAGTTGGTACCCTTGCATTAAATGATCTCAACCTCGCCCTTCTCCAAACAGAACCACCAAATTTAACTTCTCCGCAGCTGAGTTGAGATGGTAAGTACTTAGACGCTTTTCCTTATTCTTGCGATTCGGGGCGCAGTAATCTTTATTTGAAGCTTGATACTTAGAGGAGGTTTTAAATTTTGCAATGCTCGGAGGCAATATATCCGAGTCGGCTCGGGGTCAACTCAAGGTAACCAATTTTCAATGTCGCATTCCATTTCTTTTTAATTTTCGTAGGCAAGGAACAAGGAAACGAATGGACCGTCGCCTCTCAATTATTTGAATGTTCAAACCCGAGCCAAATATTTTTTATCTCACCAGATGCTGGTGACTGAGCGTCTGTCGCTCAAAATACTTCGATGAGTGCATCATAATGCTTCATAATGTCCTCGTTCCGCTCGCGAAACTTTAGGAGATGTAGAAGCCCTCTATTTGTCAGTGCTCCACTTCCCCGGACCAGAGGGATAAATAGAATGAGGCCACATCAAACCTCCGAGATCGGTAAGTGGCATCTCTCTTTACGCGTTGTCAAGGGACGGTCCAGCCTCGCGGTAGATGCGAATTATTGTTCATGTACAGTAGTATAGTATAACTTGCTAAATCTTCCAGGTCAATCCACATCATCATTTACATCCTCCTCGTTGTCCGCATCCTCTTCGTCGTCCGCCAGTTCAATAGTAACACACCAAAATATCCTTCCCCACGGCTCTTCATCTCTCCCCCCAAACGTCTGTTTTCGCTCACAGCACACAAACCTAACAGGCTGTCCGTTCCAGTATCGCATTAAATCGAACGATAATCCTCCGGGTAGTTGAAGCGAAAGGGATGGACTGAAGTTCAAAAACCCATAACAGAAATCTGTCGTGATCAGATCCTACAACCATTGAAAGTGAGTCAGGGAAGGAAAATATTTGATTCTCAGACTTACACGGGGCCCAAACTGAACGGCCTGGCGATTCGTGGGATCACTAAAATATGAACGGCGCTGAGACGCGTTTTCAAATTTCAAGGGATCCCTTCTGTGTTTAGGTTTACGCTGAGCAACTTTCTGAACTGCCTGTTTGAGTTTTTCTGTCCCACTTCGCTTACCCGTCCCTGATCGATTGCTCCGACTCGATCGGTGAGAGGAAAAGGAGGATGCAGATGACTGGGATAAACTCAAATCAGAGTTCGTACTGACACTTGAGGAATCTGAGGAAGAACTGTCGATGAGCGCCAGATGAAGCTGCGATGTTGAATCTTCCAACGAGTAGAGAGAAGGGAATGGAGGAGGATCAGTGTGTTTCGTCCAGGGCCGAGCCGTTGTGGGAGGAGACGGGGAGAGAGCTCTAGATGGCCGTTCGGAGGGAGAAACCCGCGTGTGCGTAAAATGAGGCATTGTTGTGATCAGTGGCGACAACGCCCATGGCTTCGTGGGTGACTGCAGGTCATGTTCCAGTGTCGGATCGATATAGCTATTTAGTGGACAATACATACTGAGTACCATGACACAACCGCCGAGACAACATGAAGGAAGACTCACTGCATGAACTTCAAAACGGCACTTGCACCCCACGGAAGTGTCAAAGATCGATCAAAGGTGTTTCCAAAGAGGATGTCGTCCGCGGTATAATATTCCAGAAATCGCCCTATAGGAAGACATGTTTCAGATGGTAAAAATCAAGAGCCTTGCGTGGCATACCTTGAACTTGAATACTCCATGTCACTCCTCGTCGATCTTCCCGCCCAAAGTATTCTGACTCGCGGACTACGCCACGCTCGTCCGTGAACCCCTTGATGTGGGCTACGATCTGACCTTCGAATAAGTCTGACGAGATAGTATGTGGTTTGGAGGTGTTCACAAGAGACGTGATTGGTACCATCGTTTCGGGCGAAGATCCTGCAAGCACACGAAGACGAGGCGCCATACTAGCTTTTAATGATGTATCATCCGAGTCGTGTGCCAATAGGTAGTACTGTGGTATTTCGACCGACTGTTCGGTCAGTCGTCACATTGGCCTATGAATTGAACAGATCTGGCGCTTGTCACGGGTCACCTGGAAGGTCGAATAGGGTGACATTTTATCCTAAAAGGGAAAAAAAAAACTCATTTTTCTCTGCTGCGCGGCATACAACTATTACAAAACTATATACCATCCACTAAATATGCTTTTACCCAACATAGGCATCCAAATGGGATATAAATGTCAAATTATAGGAATCTAGAACTTTTTTGGCCACAATTGGCAGGAGAGAGTTGCACTGGATGAGAGGTTGTGGAGGAGGCAAAAAGGTTGCTGCCAGATGCCATATCAACTGCTCAACGAACACTTGTCGCTGGCCAAACACTTTCATTGCTATGTCACACAGTGATCACGATAGTGTTTAAAGGTTCAGTTCAGTCCGGTTTTTTGCCCCGAAAATGCGCAACCATGGACCGCAACCGGTCCAGGACCGACCCAGATATTGAGGGAACCGAACTGAACAACCTAGGACCGGTCTTTTGTGGTCCATGATACCGGTTCAGACCGATCCAGACCGGTTTTTTTGCATATAATTTATTATACCAATATAAACCATTTGTATCTCAACCATTATTACTCTGAAAAATAAACGGGTTATATAAAATAGTAAAGCATATAAATACCCATCATTCTACCAATTTTCAAGAGATTTAATGAAGATTTGACATAGCTATGACTGAAACCGAATTACATCTCATAGAGACTCGGGTAAAATATGGATTTGGTTATATCTTTCTCAATTCTTAACCGTTTTTGATGAAACAAAAACCCAATAAAAGGCAATAAACGTGGTTACAAGGGTATGTAACGCACGTGACCGTTTAACCGGTTGCAACCGATTAAAACCGGTCTTTGAATGGTTTTAAAAGATTTTCGAAATGAGGCAACCGGCAACCGGACCAACCCCAAATTGGGGCAACTGCAACCGAAAAAAAGACCGGACCATGGTCCAGTTCAGTTTGGTCCACCGGTTTTTTGCGGTCCTATGGACTGAACCTTTAAACACTAGATCCCGATTTCAAACATGCCTCCCGACTGTTTGAGGCCGTCACACGTCACATTGGCCGAACAGTCAGTCGAAATACCACAGTAGGCTGCTGAAACTGTCGTTGTGTAGAAGGATGAAGAATCAGAGATAAAACCGGCACCCTGGGATGAGCGAGTCCTTTATTTTTAAGAAATACTGCAGTGAACAGGAATAAGAGGGTATGAAAAAGAAGGGGTCCAATGGCAGAAATGGGTGTGTGACCAGGGGTCGCCAAGGGGGTAGCGGGATGTGGATCCCGAACCAAGGGTTGGGGGGGGGGTGCTCGGCCGAAGGCCGAAAAAAAAAAGTGACACCCATCAATTTGGTGGCAGAAGTGGTCAGTGACCTGCCTGTTGCGACGTTGGATCGTTCTAGTAGATGTCCTAGCTGCTGTAGATACTTACTTCGCCATAGTAAAGGACTGAGTTTCGTACTATGTGTCATTTTTTTGACATTTTCCATTAGGCATTTTTCTCCTCTTAATTACCATGTACATTTTAGAATTCTAAATTGAAATTTGACTCAGTGGTGTTTTTTTTTGGTGTAAAAAGACCATAAACACAGCCCTGACTGGGAAGCTGGCCACATCCAGTTTGTATTCAAATCGACACTTTTCATTTTTTTAAAAAATTTTCACTCAATTGGCCTAATCTCAAGCTTTCAAATGATATAAAATTTTGGATATTTTGTGCACTACAAGCTGCAGAAAATACGTGGCCAGCTTCCCAGGGTGGCCAGCTTCCTGATTACGTACAGTATTGCTAATTGAGGTTGAAATAAGAGTCAAATTACGGCCAACAGCTTCATTGTGCAGAGTGTAATACAGATGTGCATGTTGGTGCCAGTGGGATGAGTAACTTGAATGTGCATCAAGACTCGAAAACATGCAGAGAGAACAAGGCCGCCAACACGCGACCCCCACAAAAGAAAGAGAAGTCCTCAGCTTTTTTAACCAGAAAACCATACAACAAAATACCCCTCGAGTCTCATGGCAGGGGAAAAGGAAGAGAGAACTGTGGTTGGGTGGTGATGTGCAAAGCATGAGGTTGCAAAACAGGCTGCCAGGTGCGTGCACCGTGAGATTTGTCAAATGTTTTCGCGTTTTATGTAGAAAAAAAATTCTGAAAACATAAGCATGGGAAAAACATACTTGATTAGGAAGGTAGGGGTAGGGGGGTGTCAAGCAGGACTCTGAAAAAAAAATAACGAGTGTTGGTCTCTTTTCCACATTCCACCACCCCCTTGGGGGTCACTACTCATACCTATGAAGGCCATCTGTGGACAAAACTGTTTTTTTTTTAGAGGAACCCAATTTTCAAGGAATATACCCGATACATTAGTAGAGGGTTCTTACACCCTCTGTCGGAAAAATCCTAGTCTCTTGTAGACAGACTTTGATATATGTGAAGTCGTACCTTGGTTCACAATATATGAAGTCTGTTTGTTACCACGCCCCCAAACTATGCTAGAAATCGTTTATCTAATCTTCGGACTTTGAAATCACATCGTGTCAATATTGCCTGGACTCTCGACGCGTTTTTTGTCGCACAACTTGTTCTAATGCCCCAAATTCAACTGTAATCTCTTCCAGCTATTACTTACCATGGATAACAACACTTGAACTGTCTGGTCTTACAAGAAGAATTCTGCAATTCAAGTCCCAGCAACACCCTTCAAGTTACATCTTGCCGCTGGCATTCCTATCACAACTTCTACACCCAGTTCCACAAATCCTGGATTCACTCATTGCATTGTCTCTTTATGGTCTTCCAGCCTCGTTACCTGCAGAATGAGCTCCTAGAGCTCCTCAACCCACTGCTGCACATGTGCAAGAAAGCAACCAGCTCACGGTAGTGCACCCGCCGAAGTGTTCTTGTTGCTGAAGCCTTGCCTGCAGGTGAAAGTGAGAAGGAAAACAGAATACCACAGATGTAGACCAAAAACTAGACACAATCAATTGGATTCAAATTTGTTAGTCTAATTAGAATTACAAATCGATGTCTGCAACATCATATTATCACTGTCTGAATGGCACTGGTTCCCAATGGTTGTGCCATAGTATTTTGACCTTCGCGCATGCAATGCTTGGCAAGAGGAGTGGAGTGAAACCTGGCTGAAACATCTCTGGACATACACTTTAGTTCTGGGATGTAGTCGACAAAAAATGCGAACTGAATGCAATGACTGAACGGCATGTACATGGGTCCAGTCAACATCAGCCCTAAGAGTTTCCATGGTCATTGTTGTCTGCTTCTTCTCAGTGATGTGTGCAAGGTTCAGATTCTCAAATTGGTTGTGAGCACATTTGATGTCGATATGAGATTTTGCCGCAAAGGATGGTTTCGCACAGTTTGTGTATTGGTGGTTTCGGGATGAACAAGCCACTAGCCACAACTTAAATCTAAATTGAAGAGCTAAGTATAATCAAAGAGCAAGTTGTGATAAAATACATACAATGGGATGGGGCGGCGCTTCCGAGTCTTCATAATCACAGCAGCATTCTTGCACAAAGCAGCCATAGACTCGGTGAGATACCAAGAGACAGGCGTGCACACCTTGTACTTCTGAAAAAGTCCAGCAATGTTGAACTTCCCCAAGGTCTGCCAAGCAATCAACCTAACGGACTCGAGCTGAGTAGTATCATCCTTCTTCATGGTAAGCTTAGTATTTCTTGATGGACATAGTTACCAACAGGATTGGTTGCACAAGTGGGCAAAGAAGGACGTGCATGGCTTATGGCCGCAGGACTTATGGCACCAGGTGTAAAATGTGATAGGAATGGCGAAATGTAAGCAGGTTTTGCTGGGCTTTGGATTGTGGTAAGACTGGATGGTTCAAGCATTGTTATACATAGTAAGTAATAGTTGGGAGAGATTACCATTGAATTTGAGGGGATAGAACAAGCCATGCGACAAAAAACGCGTCGAGAGTCCAGGGCGACAAGGCAATATTGATGCGACACAGTTTCAAAGTCCGAAGATTACATAAACATTTTCTAGCGCGGTTTTGGGGGCGCAGTAAATGGACTTGGAACCTGCACACCTAAGGTTGGAGTTTGAAAAATTCCCATGCCGCTATGTTCGCATTCATGTTGAGTAAATACTTACCGTCTATGTAGTATCAAATAAAAAGGTTTTTCATTGTGGCGCTGGCTGTGACGGCTGGGGAGACCCCAGACCCCTCGCCTCAGCCTGCGGCACTTTCACGATGCACTGGCCTTTACACTGCGCTGGCTCTTCTGCTGCGCTGGCCTTGGGGAGACCCCAAACCCCCCTTCCCGCCTTCAGCGGGTTGAAGCGAGATTCCCACTTCAAAGTTTGCGGCGAGACCAAGCATAGCCACACAAGTATTTCAAATTTTGTCTCAAGGCTCTCACATTGTCTTCAACGTGTCGCAAATTTAACAATTGTTTTTACCTAATGAAACATGGCTTTTTTCCCTGGAAAGATTTTTCATTTCTTCTATACATCCTTCATCAATACAACAAGTAAGTTCTGAAAGAAAAAGAAAAAAGATTCTATCAATGGTATGCATAGCTTGGCTTCCTGGCCTCCTTTTTTACATGAGTGAAAGGAATGATCTTTGACTTATTGTAGTTCTCAAGGTTTGAGTGTACGGAGTCGTCAAGTAGTGCTGTTGATGGAGAGGGCATCCATGAGTGTTGAGCTTCATTATTATTGAGCTGTGAATGCAGATTCCTCGAAATGTATCCATCCAGTTGATCCCAAAGCTCAGGTGTGGTGGCCACTCACTCAGTTGCCCTGTCTTCGCACATGGGCACTCAGTTGATAGTGAGCCCTACACAGTGAGCTGGCAGATGAGGATGGTGGGGATGGGAACCAAGGAGCGGATGGTGCATCTAAACCACAGCCACTTGGGCCTATGTTCACGTGAAACTGAAGGTTGAGGGAGTTGGTGTGGGTGGCAGCCACTTGTTTGATTTGCGCCATCTTTGTACATGGGTGCTCAGTTGATAGTGGGTCCTGTGCAGTGAGCTGGCAGATTGAGGATGGTGGGGACAGGGACTGAGGAGCAGATAGTGCATGTAAACGACGGCCACTTGGGCCCATGTTCACACCCACTCAGCCGCATGTCCTGCCTTGCTGTGAGGGGGCAGTACTTTACAGTGCCCCACCTATTCCTGCAGGAATTCAGTCATTCCAGTGGAATTCCAGAGGAATCCAGAGAAATCCAGAGGAATCTGCAGGAATTCCACAGGAATCCAGTGGAATTACACTGGATTCCTCTGAACTCATGTAAATTTACCAGTACATGTCCTGATCAGCTAAAGTCATGTGACTTAATAACCAACTTATAATGTATTTAAAATGACATAAAACATATATTATTATATACTACTATACACAATCTATGTATATTTAAAGAAGGAGAGGTACAAGGAAAGGGGGTGAGGACAAGGGGAGCAGGCTATGGAGAAGGAAAGGGGCAGGGAGAAGGAAAGGGGTG
>NW_001889883.1:151287-152271 GCF_000143565.1 Laccaria bicolor S238N-H82
TCACAGGCGGTGTATGTGTGTCCATTGGTCGTTGTTTTCTGTCTGTTGGGTGTTTTCGTGTCCGTGGGTGCTGTTTTGCATCCATTGGCTGTTGTTTCGTGTCCGCTGGTGGTGTACGTGGGTGCTGGGCGTCGTTTCGTGGGCGGGGAGTCGTTTTCGTGGGTGTGGGGTGTTTTCGTGGGCGGGGAGGGGGGTGTTTTCGTGGGTTCTGATGCTCCTTGTTTTGTGACGTGGCGTCGCCGCGTTGTTGTTGAAGGGCGGTGTGGTCGATGTTGGTGGTCGTGGTTGCCATGGATGATAGACGAGTGACATGGGTGGTGGTGGCTATGGGTGATGGTGATGGCGTGGTGTTGGCGGCAGTGACGAGCATGGTGGTGGTGGTGGTGGTGGAAGAGAGTGATGTTTGGTGAGCATCTTTGCCAAACAAACATTGTTTGTTATCCATCGAGAATAAATAAACTATAACACAGTGACAAATAAATAAAATAAACAGATTGGACTATAATACATTCCTGACCACTCTGGGGAACACCATTTCTGCCCATTCCAGGGAAGACCATTCCGGGGACCATTCCAGTGTAAATTCCGGAATGATCATATTCCACCGGAATGAGAAAACACAGGAATGACAAATTTAGCAGGGCTTACTGCTAAATTTCATTCCACAGGAATGACCGGAATCCTGCAGGAATAGGGGGGGCACTGATAAGACCTCCGAGGGGGCCCAGAACAGGGGTGGCATGATGGCCGCTTTTTCACGTTCAGGGGTGGAGGGGATAGGGAGCTGAGAAAAGAGAGAGAGAGAGAGGTGGTGGGAGCAGAGTGCCGGCATGCTCGCAGTGTGGAGATGGGGAGGGGCACCATATGCAGTCGTTTGGTGGGATGAGATCGTGCATTGACATCCAAAATGGTCGAAGTGATTGAAATGAGATGATTTGAGGGTGGGGAGGGTAGAGAAGAGCTGTGTGTGGGGTCAGAGGTGGC
>NW_001889883.1:157117-163484 GCF_000143565.1 Laccaria bicolor S238N-H82
CACCTCTGTTGTTGCAGTGACTTGATGCCATTAAATCATGGTTTTCATGCTTTGAAGTCCGATTTTGTCAAAGTGGTTTGAACGAGGCAATTTGGGGGTGGCGTAGGCTGTTTGTGTGGTGAGATTGCTCAGAGGCAGCGGTCAGTATGCTTGGGGAGCGGCAACCGTGCCAATAAAATCATGCTGTTTGGTTCTGTTTGTCTCATGCCAAATAGTTGAATTCAGTGGTCGATGACTGTTATTTCACTTCAATCAATACATAGGGACCAATTTACAAGTCTATGTTGTTTGTGGTGATATATAATATACTATTATGATTGAATTTAGTAGCCAAGTTCTATATCTGTGTCACTATACATGTCAGATGCATTTTCCTCTGGAATGTAGCTTTCCTATTCACTCTTCATGTCGAGTTGAGCATCAAGCTCCTGCTGGTTTTGAGCTTTAGACATTCATATTGTGTTCCGGTCTGTTCTCCAAGTTGTCGGAGTGAATGTTGCAAAGGTTTGTCATTGACTGGGAAGTTTGCAATGTCAATCGTGACTTCCAGCCCAGTTTTCAAGTGTCTTTGCCCATGATATAAGATACTTGTGGTTAACAAGTCAATATATGCAGAGGTAATGACAATAACGCATTGCTGACGCTGATAGTCGCGCTTTGGTCGTGCTTCAGTTACTTTCTTTATTGCAACACGTGATCATCGACGTGTCTTACCATGCCATTCCCCCGTCATGGATTGCTACCTCATCTGTAGAGGTATTCTTTCAAATTTTTGCAGGCACAAACTCATGGAGCATAGGATGGATTTGTTCAAGACAGAATTTTATAAAGGGGTTTGGAAGGCTCGAAGTAAGATATTAACTGATGGAATATTTGTATTTTTGTGCTAAATTGTATACGAGCACCTTTACTTATGCTCCACCTACATATATCCACACTTAAAGTGGCAATCTACTGTTGTGTTGAAGTAAATACGAGCAGTTAAGACTAGTGCTTGGAAGTCCGGTCCAGTCCGGTCTTTTGTCCAAAATTGACAAGACTGAGACCAGGACCAGTCCTCCCAATTTGAAGAACCACGAAAAACCAGACTGAACCGATGTCAACCGGTTCAGTGCGGTTTTAATCGGTTTTTTACAGTTGAAAGACCAGTCTCAGCCAGTCTCAGTCTCAACTGGTTGAGGACTGGTTGAGGACCGGTCTCATAGCTACTAACATAGAGAAAATATGTATCTAATTTACTAAATATACTAGTACTACACAAAAGTGAATGAGGGGGGGCAGGGGGCTCATCCATCGTCGCTGCCACTTTGCGTCATCATCATGTGCCTGTCTCCATCATTGTAGCGTGGTTGTTGTTGTATGTTGTTGTCAATGCCAAAGGTGGCAGAGAGCGAGGGGGTGATGTGGCAGTGGTTGGGGGTGTTACGATGGCTGCTGGGCATTGTCAGTACTCACACTCGTGGTTGTAGGTCATTGATGTGGGCGCTCGTGAAATGGGAGTGAGGCCGAGATGAAAGACATTGTTTGGGGTTCTGGTTTAACAAAACGGAGGGGTCGTGTGGTTGCCACATCGCTGTCAGCGACGTGGCATCTGATTCTGGTGTTGAAAATGAGAGAGGGGGAGGGGGGGCAGGGTTATAAGTGCTCACTGTGGTGGTTGTGGGTCATTGGTTGTTGAAGAAGACCCCTCGTGACCTCATTTATTTACGCGTATGTCTTGTTTGCACCTCCTCGATCAATTCAGTAAAACTTCCACCGCTTACACTTATATTCCACCGCTTACACTTACACCCACTTACGTCCGTTATTCCCGACCGTCCTATAAGTACGAGGACTTTATTTTCCCTCCACCTCAGTCATCACCACATCCGTGTCTGACTGAGGTGAGTCTTTTCTTACTTACATTTAGATACTTAACGCTAACGCTACTTGTACTTAGATCCTCGTACGTTAACAGGTAGCTAAGACAATAGAGTCATCACCACATCCGTGTCTGACTGAGATCCTCGTACGTTAACATTGGTGTGGGCTCTCTGAGATGCAAGTGGGTGTCAAGAGGAACAATGACATCCATCATTGTTGTTTGGTTGCCACATCGTCGTCGGCAACATGGCACCTGGTTCTGATGTTAAAAAATGCAGTGGGAGGGGATATGAGTGCTCACACTCGCGGTTGTAGGTCATTGATGTGGGCGCTCATCAAGAGGAACAATGTCATCCATCATGGTCATGTGGTTGCCATGTCACCGTCAGCGATGTGGCACCTATTTCTGGTGTTAAAAAAACGGAGGGGGAGGGGATGAGGGTGCTCACACTTGTGCTCTGGCATGTGATGTTTGTGGTTGATGTGCAGGCCTACATGGATGCAAGGTGGTGGACATGAAGGGTGGTGACGGTGGTGGGGATGGTGGTGGTGGGAGCATTTGTGTTTGTATTCAGTAACCAGTTATGAGTTTCGTTTGTTTGGTTACAAATTCCGCTAAAGACCGGTTAAGACCGGTTAGACCAGTCTTTTGTCGGTCTTGAAATTTCTGAGATTGTAAGAGACCAAAGACCGGACCGCGGTTGCAGTCTTTGACGGTCCTGGGAATTTCCGGTTTTGGGCAGTCTCGGTCCAGTCCAGTCTCAGTCTTTTTTCAGTCTTGGGACTGGACTTCCAAGCACTAGTTGAGACGATCGACCATTTTTTGATCAGGTCTTTGGTGATGGGGAAATATGGCAGAGTTGAAAATTTGGCAGTGGGTTGCCACTCCCCAGTATGCTGACCGCTGCCTTGGTTGTTTACTGTGGAGCATTCGTCATATTGGGCAATGAGATGATAAAACACGCTACTTACCTTTAATACCGGGTTCCTTCGCTGTTTGCGAAACTTGGAGGGGCGAGGCTGGGAGATGGTTGGAGGTCAGTGAGCACGTGAATGGATGAACAGCTGTGTGATTTATGAATTATCTAAGCGCCACTCATGTGATTCAGTAGTGAAAACTGACCTGTATCGCTCAATATCCCATGGAAAGGTGTAAAAATTTGTATATGTGTTAATATAAATATAGAAAGTAAACTTGAATTTTTTCAGCACGAGGGAGCAAGTGGAAGGTACCACATAAAGTAGTGAACTTGGTAGTGAATATCTCACTACTTTGGTGGCTATGACGATCAGAGCTGTTGCCAAACAGAACCAACTGTTGTCCTGTCATCTGAGTTCGCACAAGCTGTCCGGCTCGTGAAGGCTGCCTGAATATCAGCTCAAACTATTCCTTTGTAAGCCAAATCATCCCCTTTTTCTTCCCTTTTTTTTCTCCTCCTTCCTTATTTTTTATTATTTATTTAAAATTTTGGACACAGGTATGAGTAGTGAGCTGACTGTTACACAAACACCTGTTACTCTGGCTGACTAAGCCGGGTCAGCCATGCTTCCTAATCCGTAGCTGGACCGCTACACCTTCAGACCCCATTCCTCTTGTTTCCATCTGAGCAAACTTCTGCTGCAGAAGGGCGTGGTTTACACCTTGTGTAGTGGATCAAAATGGCTCACCTTAATCCATAGAGCACGTGATCAAAGTGATCAAGTGCGCACTCAACAATCTCCTTATTGTTTAAGCTGAGACACCAATAGTAATAACCTATCAAATATAGATCTTCGGATGGTGCTAATGAGGATTCCTTTTCAACAATTTTACACACGAACTTAGAGATACGTACACTGACGAATTGGCTTATGTTGATTAGAATGAGGTTGGCGCTGCCCCAGACCTGGAGCAGACATACTTCTTCAACATTATTGAAGAAGGATACGTGGCTGGGAAAATGGAGATGCTGGCCCAGGTTGTTATAAAGTGCAGGGCAGACAAGAGTCAGCACACACACACAGACAAAAGATCCTCAGACACACGAGCAGAAAAGCGATGGTGTGTCGCTCTCCATCTACTGGCAGGCCAATTCTGGCAGTTGAATTCGCTAAGTTCATGATGTACCTATTGAACTGGAACTTCAACAGGCTGAAAGTTCTTTTTACAACTCTTTCTGTGCTCAAATAAATCTTCAAAGTAGAAATTTGATTCTGTAAACAACAAGGATTACATATTTAATGGTACTACATATATTAGGGAGCATCAGGACGACACATAAGTACACACTCAGGCACATGACGATGTGTCGCTGATCTCCGATCAAATTGGGTACCTCTATCTCATGGCGTGTCTTGTCCATGTATCTGCTGAATAGGTGCCATTAGGGTTAGGGATGTTAGGGTTAGGTATATAATAATACATGTCTTCTCGCGTGGAAGCGCGCTCTTAGGTCTCCCCACGCAGTAGCGTGTTCTCGGTTATGTTAGGAGGTTAGGGTTGGTGGTTAGGGTTAGGAGGTTAGGTTGCCAGTTAGGGTTTCAAACTCTGCTGAATTCCCCAGTTGGGGAGTGTGTCATTCTACGTATATTCTCACTTGAGACAGCGACGAATATGTAGGGCTACATATGTATAAACATATGCTCTCAAAACTGTGGAATACGCTAAAATCCCTTTTGTCCTGGTATATTTACTCTCAATTTCTAAGTTTGGTTATGGAATTGTACATCATATGCATAAAACAAACTCACAATGAAAAAAGGGATCAGATCTAAAAAATGAACAATTAAATATGATCTGAGCTCATATTTAGAATACGCCAAAATCTTGGCCCAGGAAGTTCATCAAATTCTAAATATGAATTTAGATCATATTTATTCAGTCATTTTTTGGATCTGATCCTTTTTTTTATTGTAAGTTTATTTTATGCATATGTTGGATATACAATTCCATCACCAAACTTAGAAAATGAGAGCAAATATGTTAGGGGAACACTGGGTTTTGTCTATTCTCCAGTTTTTAGTGCCTATGTTTACACCTACATGGCCCTTCATATCCATCGCTGCCTGAAGTGTCTCTGGAGGTGATGGTGTTATGGTGGCCTATGGTAAACAGTCCTGTTTCTTCGACGTCTTCCAAATCAACTGAGAGGCATTCTGATCTGCTCTTTCCAGTCTGTTCGCAGGCACCGTCCCTGACCTTTACAAGATATCTTAGAAGTATTTGGATCTTTCCAAAATGGCCTTTGAAACTATTGAAATTGCTACTGCTCAAGCCCACATATGGTGTTTCATGGGGTTTTAATGTTTTGCCCTTGATTTCAGTTCTACCATTCTTACAATTCTTGCACTCGGCGATGTTGGTCCCCGAAGTCAGGGCTGCCTTAGGAGCAACCAAGATGCCTAGTGGAGGTAGAGTTCTTTTGAAAATCAAGGTTGAGTGTAGGGCTGCACACCATGCCCGTCATAGACGGGTCGACAGATGGGTCTGATGGACAATTACCCGTTCCATTTGGGCTTGCTGAACACCTGTTTTTATCTGTCACATGACGGCCGTAACGGCTGTCAGACGGGTCATCGACACATTCTGTGATTTTACCCAGAATTAGTGTACCATCTATTGACAATATATGAAGTGCTTCATTATTAAATTTTTGCATATCTCTGTCAATGCTAAATGTCTCCAGGCGGGCCCAAATACAACCAGAATGGTGCTGACTCATCACAATTGAAACCCCACAAAAGGTCTATTCACACCTCGAGCTCATGATTTGCTGTTTGAAGGTCCAAATCTTTATTATTTGTGCTTAATATCTCTTCTTACACTAACTGGGCAAAAAGATTGTCCAATCATTTTTTGGACAAAGTTGGTGATATAACACAAGAATCAAACATTTTGAGAACTAAGCTCTAGTGTATAAAATATAGCTAAGGAGGTGTAGATTGTATATACCAAGTCTGGGGATGAACAATTGAAAACTCAGGATAAGTGCCAAAAATGGGATGTAACAAAGTGGGAAATTCTGAATGACTGCAACCTACTGAAAGCAATTCACAACTTGAGGAAGAGATATTTTGAACACTGGATCTCCCTGCTATTGTTATAAGTTTCATAAAGTCTCTGGGCTAGAAAATTTTATATCCTCCTCTAAAAGGTAAATTTGAACTTATTCTCCATTTTATGTATTTTTCACTCAATATATTTGTTGGAATGAGGTAAAATGACTCCCTATTGTTGTTTGTAGTGTGTATAATACAAAAGGTAGGTAGAAATGTTAAAATGAACATTGCATGATGTCTGTAGATGCTAATTCCCAGAGTTTTTCTGGAAGTAAACAAATATCTACAACATTGGTCCTTCTTTTCTGCAAGGAGAAAAAATGCTACCATCCTTTTGAATTGATCCATGGAGACTCAGGATGTCTTTTAAACAATGCCTGAAGTATAGCATGATAGCAAATAAATTTACACTGGGTATAACTTGAAAAGTCCCCAATAAAAGTACATTTGCATAGAGCAAGAAAGC
>NW_001889883.1:163752-204069 GCF_000143565.1 Laccaria bicolor S238N-H82
ATTTTTTTGGGATAGTGTTACTAGGCATGATAAGTGCCTTGTGAAATATTTTCAGCCCCAATCCACCAAGAAAAATGTCAAGGATTGGTCCAGGATGATTGCTCTATGCAAAATTTACTTTTGTTGGGGACTTTTCAAGTTATACCCAGTGTAAATTTATTTGCTATCATGCTATACTTCAGGCATTGTTTAAAAGACATCCTGAGTCTCCATGGATCAATTCAAAAGGATGGTAGCATTTTTTCTCCTTGCAGAAAAGAAGGACCAATGTTGTAGATATTTGTTTACTTCCAGAAAAACTCTGGGAATTAGCATCTACAGACATCATGCAATGTTCATTTTAACATTTCTACCTACCTTTTGTATTATACACACTACAAACAACAATAGGGAGTCATTTTACCTCATTCCAACAAATATATTGAGTGAAAAATACATAAAATGGAGAATAAGTTCAAATTTACCTTTTAGAGGAGGATATAAAATTTTCTAGCCCAGAGACTTTATGAAACTTATAACAATAGCAGGGAGATCCAGTGTTCAAAATATCTCTTCCTCAAGTTGTGAATTGCTTTCAGTAGGTTGCAGTCATTCAGAATTTCCCACTTTGTTACATCCCATTTTTGGCACTTATCCTGAGTTTTCAATTGTTCATCCCCAGACTTGGTATATACAATCTACACCTCCTTAGCTATATTTTATACACTAGAGCTTAGTTCTCAAAATGTTTGATTCTTGTGTTATAGCACCAACTTTGTCCAAAAAATGATCGGACAATCTTTTTGCCTAGTTAGTGTACATCTACTACCAGGTGCCCAAAAACAAAAGAAAAACGTTGAAAAAAATTTATACATTGAAAGGGTGGGCAAACGTCCGTACAACCCGTTTACGGCCGTTTTTTGCCCGCCCGTTCCCGTTCTGACTTTTGAGTTGCAAATTTACGCCCGTCGATCGACGGCCGTCCCCGTCAAACGGACGGTGCGCAGCCCTAGCGACTCGAGCGGTGGCGTGGTATGCGTACGAAGAATTTGCGCTCTACTGTGGTCAGAGAAGAAGATGACGACGAATGCAGTGATGACAAGGAGAGCGATACCAGCCCGACCGGAGCGCGTCCGTACCGAGCATCTGGATGAACCTCGGGAGGCAACTTGTCGTTTTTCAGTTGAACAATAACGACGACGTGACCGACCATTCTTCTAAGTTCTCTCCGACCTTTTTGGCGTTGGCAAGGTTTCGAAAATCTTTTCTAGATTTCGACCGCCTCTCGGAACGAGTTTTACCAGCCCTTCGCGCAATGTAGTTCTGAACTTCCTCCCTCCTCCTTCGACTCAAAGTATCGGCAATTTCGAGCCAACGCGACCCACATTCTGCGGCTAGGAAGCTCGTGGCTCCCTCGTAAACGCTACAAAGCTTCATCACCACGACTCGTTCTTGCCCAAACGGATAACAGGAGAAGACTTCTCGCTGACTCGTCAACAGACAACTTGTGCCTAGGACGCGCTTCTGACCTGATCCGTCCATGTCGGATGCACCAAGTTGGGGGACGGACGCTGTGGGTCCCCCTTCGGGAAAATCTAGTATCAGATTTCCGAAGGACTCTCGCAACGGGCGCCCGGCCCTCTGTCCAACCCTGGGGCTCGTCGACTGCATAAATAGCTGCTAATTAGCAGGTAATGGTCTCTCAGTTGTGCTGGTCACTAACTCCCGCTTGTCTTTCTTCTCCTTGAACCATCCACCATCTCGAATCAGAATCATCCCTCGAATTTGAACTATCCAACTCGTAATAGCTCAGTCGCACCTTAATATCGCCATGCTCCTCGCTGTCCAGCTTACCTTCGTTCTGGCGTTCCTGTCCTTGTCTGCAATTGCATCACCTGTCTTTTTGCAGCGTCGTAGTCCTATGACTATCTACCATGGGACATGCAAAGAACACGTAGCTGACATCAAGAAGGCACTCAAGTTGCTTCCCGGCCCTTTTCCTGGAGATTTCACGTACAAACGTGCGTTTATGTTTTTTAACTATATCGTTTCGTTCAAATTGTCGATCGACTAATATCTTGATTTATTAATAGCTGCATTTTATTGTACGGACAGTTATGCGCAAGCGCACACGTATGTGCAGGATATAAAAGGGGAGTGTAAACAGGGACATGCTGTTGTTGGTATGTCTGCTAAATTCTAGACCCAGCCACATCTTACAAATGAGCCAATGAACAAAATTTTGCTACGATCCTGGGAGTCTCAAGTACGAACTATTCGCATAATTGATTGTACCTTGTTAGCTCTAATTTTCTCCACTCACAGCGTTTTAAACCTAGGAACTGGCACAGACGACAACTCCCCGGCTGTGAAGGTTCGCTGAACTTTGAACAACTTAGTGATTGCTCGCTTACCTTGTAGAAATTGCAGTTTTTTCACGCTTGTCAACAGCTTGCACTCAAAGTATTGGGTCATGAGAAACTTGATGCCGCCGACACGAAAACGAAAGCGATGGTTGATAAACATGATGTGATTTCAGGGTGAGCGCTGCATAAGTATCTTAAGGGCTCAAACATTGAAACACCGTATGCAAAGATCTGTCCCGCTGTCCTTCATACCACAGAAGACAAATCTCAAGGATCCGTTCACACAAATCGTATTCCAGACGGAGAAATGTGTGTAACTTTTTCAGCTTCATGCTACCTCGAATACTGAGGCGCATCCCGTACCCAGCATTGAAGGCATTGACCATTACCAAGATCACGTAATATGTACACCAATCATGTATGGTTTCACGATTGAAGAAATGATAGCGTTGAATGTTGAACATACATTTCATACTGCTGGAGCTCCCAGCTCATAGTGATAGTGAGGGTCACCGCTAGCACTAGTTCTGAGTTTTCAACACGTCGCCTTGAAAGTTTGCGCTCCTCGCTAACTAGGGTTGACTATGTCATTGACTCGCCGAAGGGTTTGCTTGTTGGTAGTTGTAGGTGTAAGGCTTGCGAGAGCTATTCTCGTGTGGTACGAAATTTGAGTATATTAGTATCAGGCACTTTCCAATCCCAATTTGCAGGTGTCTACCAGTCCGAATCCTGTTACTACGCCTTTGAGATTTCGCCTCGAAATCTAATACCAGAACCCAGCCAACAACTTCCAAATGCCATCTCACATACTATCGGCACACGAGCACTCCACCGCAAAGAAAAATGTCATACGTAGGATGACATGGCTGAAGTTTGCTACTGCATTTAGAGTTCAGAGGTAGGTGCATGTGAGCCTACGCAAACGATTCAGTAGATGAAGTAGGTGGTAGGCATGCGAATGTAGTATAAATAATAGAATAAAGCAAAGCTTAGTATGTCCTGGCATAGCATTGCCGCCCACAATAACCCATCGAATAACCCAAGGGAAATGAAGAGTGTAGCTCGAGAGAACTGGGTAAAAAAAGGTGGAGGTGGCGGATGTAAAAACCTCTCATGGAAAGAAAACCAACAAGGTCCATGTGGTCATAACTAGAAACACTGCGAGAATATTCACGTTGGTTCCCGACAACGATGAAGCGCTGCTCGCGAGCGTTTTTGCGTATCCTGCGCCACATAACCCGACGGAGAGCTCGGCCGCGGGCTGATACGTCGCTTTTAACCCCGCCAGTCCTGGTGCCTGTGTAGAATTTTGTATTGCAGCCGCGTAGATCCCCATAACGCTCTTGGTGCATGCACCACATGAAGGCGTCGAGCTTTTCGGTAATAGGATGCTCAAAGGCAGCTGATAGTAGTACAGATCGGAAGGACTGGGGTTCCGAACTGCTGTTAGGAAGCAGTAAGTGTTCGTCGTTGGATCGGCTAGACAGGATGCATCATGCATGACTTGAAAGGCTTGTAGAGCTGCATCATCATATAAATATAAATATGGCGATCTCGATCAGGGGTTGTCTACAAGAGACTGACCTGCCAAGGTGTTCACGGCCATGGAATTTTGATCTTTGAGGTCTTGGGCACATGCTGTCTTGAGGGATGCGGCGAACCATCCCATATTGGCTGCACATTGGGCAACTCCTGGGCTCGTGTTACACGTTCCCCAGATTATTGAATTCAAAAGCGTTAAATTTTGTTGGGCCTGCTATTTATCATTAGAGACTGAAAACGGAGAAAAAAATATTTGAACCGTACTAACATTGATAAAAGAGTCTGAACTCTGGAGAAGCAGAGAGAACGGACGACATGCACGGAAGGGCTGCGTGTTCGTCATATTGCCGAAGAAGTTGAAACATGATACACTTGAGAAGTTCTGCGCAAGGTTTCCATCGAAAGGTTGAGGAAATGGTGTCGGCAGGGGAGGAGGGGAGGATGGGACTGTCGGAGTGATTTGATTGGAAATGCCAGTTGAGGAAGCTGCACCGAGAGACGTTGACGTTGAAGGAGCTGAAGACGATGATGAACTCTGGGGCAGTTGAGGCGCAGGTAATGGGTGCCGTCGGTGTGGCCTCCGATTTGAACCGTCGGCGATCAGGCCATGCCATGATACGGGTACAGGCGGCGAGAAGGGGGTCAAAGAGAGAAGTCGTGCGGAAATAGTGATTGCCATGAGAACGAGGGGAACAATAATGACCGCCCGTCGAAACTGGCGTCCAGTCCGCTTCTTGGCCCCCAGCGTAGGGCCAATTGACGATTGTGACGTGGGGTTGGACACAGGGGTGAAGTTAGCGGTCGGTCCGGGAGATGGAGGCGGAGTGAACATGTCGAGGAGGGGGTTGGTGAAAGAGCGTCGGCCAAATGAATGTGGTTGTTCAAAGCGCGTAGAATTGACAATAAGTGCGGTCCTCCTACATTAACATAGATGCTTTAGCGCGCCGTATGAGAGAGAGCTGGAAAGAGTACTACCGTGCACTTCTGGCGCTGTAGGGTCGTGAATAAAGAAGACGAAGAAGAAGAAACCTCACGTTTAAGACGCTAGCGAACAGCGTCGAAAACACCTTGCTTGAGATCGACAATGGTGAGAACCCATTTCAGGGGGCACCCCTTGTTTTTATGATTTGAACATACGAACCGAACTCTTGTGACTGATTTCGCACGATTCGACAAGATTAGTCTCTGATGTGAGGCACCGGAGCGCGCATGGCTATAAATTCAACCAGAAACCTTGCAGAAACCGCTCAATGTCCTTCAAAACGGTGTTTTGCAAGTTTCTGACGCACCGTATAATTAGTAGAAGTGGTGAGCGCTCAAAAATGAACCTACATCATAGTACAGCCTGAAGGCTGAGAGAGACGAAACAGAATATTACACGCTTATTTAACCGTTTCTCTGCCTGTTTCTTCTTTCTATTTTGGGACCGGTCATCGACTCCGTATACTTCGGGAACCATCCTACCAATATGCTAAGTATCGATCTCCGTATCCCAGATGTTTTACAAAATTTATCCTCACTTCTCAGCCTGTCGAGCTTTGAAGGTGACTCGTAATATTTGAAAGGTGATGCTAAGGGTATTTAGTGAGGCAAATGTCTGTTGACACGTGAGATCTTGACTCTAGTCACTAGTGGCCAAACTTCCGCTTGACCTTGGCTTCACCTCACCACATCCTCTTACCTCGTTTCCATGCCCAACTTGTAGCAACGTGAACAATCCTTGGAAGAGAACGGACGCTGTACACGGACAGTCAGAGCCGGGTTAAGTTACGAATCAATAACTTCCTGTTGAGAACACCGCTCGCAGCAAAATGTCGCGGGGCGACTATGAACGCCTTCCAATGTACGCGTCTTCCGAATCATTACCCCGTCAACGCTCATCTGCGTCCTCCGCGCCTTCTTTACCCACAACGCAATTCTTTCCTTCACCTCCGGCGCGCTCACTAAGGTCCCGCACTGGTCACGTACCGAAAACTTCACGATTTATCCCCAAACCACGTACAATTACAACATTTATCAAGTTCGCCCTGCCAACAGCCCTATTGATCGTACTAGCCGGATTATATCTCTACGAACCCCACATAGAAATCTCTTTCTACCCTCGGAAGTGGATTCACCAGGAAATTGAACATATAGCGCCACTTGCGGGGTGCTTCGACCCAGCTCACGTCAGCCCGAAATATAATTTATCTGCCTACGCGTACGGGCCTAGACGAACGGAGGTGCAGGCGGGCATGCCACTTAGATTGGGAATGGACTGTTATGATTTTGCCGGAACGATACAAAAGCAACCCAATACCGCTCGCGGGAATACTAACCGCGTGCCACCCGAAGAACGAACACAATTCCACACTTACTGGAGAAACGATCTCGCGCCTTTCGGTCCTCGTCAAGAATGGATGCTAAAATCTTTTTTCGCAACGCAGGACGTGGAATCGACCCGCTTGATCTTGTGGTCAAATGGGGATTTGAGCTCAAATGATATCCTCCGAACATACCTTCGACGATATCCCGATACGTTCGCCTTGAAAATCGTGGATATCCCGGACCTCGCCAAGGGGACGGAGCTGGAAGGAAGCGATCTTCTGACTAGAAAAGACGCCAAGGCCTGGATAGACGGAGATTTGATTCGTCTTCTCCTTCTATGGAATTATGGCGGAGTCTGGGTCGACATGGACTCACTGTTGACGCGAGATTTGGAGCCTCTGCTGGAACACGAGTTCGTCACGCAATGGGATTGCTATGGTGCGTTCTCCGTCATTTCGAACTCAGTCTGCGTCTCATATTCAACCTTCTTTGTAGACAAGATCTATCTCCCTCTTAACGGGGCCCTCATGCGATTCCGCCAACATTCACCCTACCTCTGCGAAGCCTTCCACGTGATGGCCACCTCCGCCCCTCCTCGATCAGGCTCGACCGACTGGGGTGCCCTTCTGTACTTCAAAGTCTGGCGGCGGCTGATCGCAGAAAACGTGCCCCCGTTCAAAATCCTTCCATTCTGCTTCAGCGATGGGCGGTCATGTAGGCTCGACAATCGACTACCGGATCCCTTCACCCCAGATGCTAAAGATGGCAAATGGACGATGGGGCTGGGAATGGAAGAAGGTGGCGGGCTGGATAAGGTCCTTGGGAAGATTTTCGGGGTCCACCTTCATAACCAATGGGAAAAGGCCTATCCGGCTGGTGGATGGGTGGAACGGCTGCTCTTAAAAAGATATGACGTCAAGCTGGGTACTAGGGAGAAGGACGAGATCTGAAGGACTGCTGGGGATTGGTATATTATGATATTTAATGCTCAATTTTGGTTTCAGGCAGGATGGCGAGCTTGGGCTTGATATGGCTGCTTGAACTGGGGCACCTGAATGCTTTCAGTTGAGCAGCGTTTATGAATCGGTACGTCTCCGGTCATGTTTACATTTCGCAGCTTGATTTTGACCAGATCCCCTTTAGACGTTGTCGTGATACATTCTGTTTACACTGTAGAGATACTACCTCAGCAATGCGAAACTGAAGTTGACTCCCCTACCTCTCCATCTTGCCAACATTGTCTCTGGGAAAGGCTGTTTGCTCACGTATGCAGGAAACCTTTCAGGCAATTGACCAATGTTTTCCAGCGAGATTGATTAAATTTTACAGAACACACATAGTCGATCGAGTTGCTGGTCTAACCAACGCTAAGCAAATGGCGCTGATTAGGGGAGCCTGCCAACTTACTTGCATGAGTCGGCACTACTATAAGATCTCTACTTTGACAATCATTGTGTTGCAGGAGAAGTGGCTAGACCTTGGACACCTCCAAAGCTTGATTGTCTGTTGCTGATCCGATTGGATTGTCGGATATCTTCAAAAGCTCAACCTGGATCTTGCAAACCTTTGGGCATTCGTGTATCCTCCTTTTGATGCGATCCAGTGAATTACCACCAGCACCATTGCTTTTGTCTCTTCAAACCGAATCAGCGTTACAGTCAAAATCGAGATATATCACAGACAACCGATATTGAAATGAGTTGGCAAGCGTTATATGTCTGATTTCGTCAGGCATCAATGCACCAAGCGACTCCACCAAAACATATTTGTGTCGGCTGACCAGAGATAACATGATTTACTTAGATGGTCGTCGAACCTTGCGATTGCGTTCGATGACGTCCTTTTGATGAGCCAAGGATATCGGAGGTCGTAAATTTGTCGTACATACCGATCGCAATAACAAATCTTTGCCGCTGACGTCGCGAAGGTGTGCATGATAGGGCGTAAGTATCAGCTACTGTCGAGGCAAGGTCAACTTAGGACCAGGCCAGCTATAACGCTAGATTGTGCGCTACAATTCGCAGCTACGCAGGTCAGGATCCGGATTGAACTCGCACTCCTTGACCTTCAAAGGACCATTTTCGTCATGAGTTGATGTGCCGAATCTCGAAAGCCTTGTTGCTAAATGGCCTGCGTAACTTGATGAGCAGATTGATCTTGTATTGTTCGTCACAGAAAGGGTTCATTTGGCAAGTGTAGATTGTTAATCCTAATCACATCCTATGTTCCGTGGATCATCCCGATGACTTCAGTCATATATGGCTTATCATCCGTTGATGCAAATGATGCTGGACACGCATTAAAAGATGTGCCAAAGACATACGAGCTAGCAGTAGGTAGACTTTGCAATGAGGCCACCTCCAAATGCCTTGCACCTCCTTGATGCTCTCAGAGTTACAGAGACGGCATTCGTCGGACCACCTTCCCTTCATTCCGCGCATGAGTTCGCAGTTTATCGAGCAGCGGTGAGTTTGCCCATCGCTCCGGAGGTGTCCTTTTCCCAGTGGACCAATAATAAATGTCCCAATCTGGTTCATCAAGGAACTAATGATATATCGAATGAGAAATTGCAAGGAGGGGAGATAGGAGGGCAGACCTTGTCATACTCCATCAAATCGGCGTGGCTCATGGTACTCAACTCTTCGCGCGCGAAAGTACTTAGCAGGAGATCACACTCCAAGATACCACGCTTTCGAGACTGGTATGTGAGCCGGGCTCGAAGAGTATCTTCCTTCTCATCGGGTCTTGGCAATGGGGTCGGCGGTGGAGTCTCGGAAGAAGTGGTTGTCGCTTTCATGTGCTCCGGAGTGTGAGGTAGAGGCCATGGATCAGCAAAGAGGCGACGGGTCGACGATATAAGGCGCCGTTGCGTCGATGCACGCCGACTGTAGGCGACAGAGACTTTTTTCAAACTTTGAAGCATTGAGTTCCGTTTTCAAATTTTCGTGCTTGACCAGAATCAACGGCTCCGGCCCGCAGAAAGCCGCCTCCCAGTCGTTTGCACTTATTGATCACCGCAACAACTTCTTGACAGGATTGCATCGGTGGATTATCTTTTCCGAAGTCTCACTGTGCGCCTACCCGTTTTTCTAATGTCGCCTTTCTCATTTCCTTTTCAGAAGGGCTCGTGGTTCTAGGGAATTTTGACGAGTTTTATGATCATCATTGTCGTTACTCCTTGAATGGAATGGATCATAACGGTCGAGACTTCTCAAATAAGGTCGAACATAGCTGTTCTCTCCCGAATGAACATACGTGGTTCCCTTGGATGGTTTTCCTTACTCTCAAGCTAACAGTATCTGCTGCTCACTCCCAATTTCAGCATTTTGGAGGATCAGTAGATCAAGATGAGAGCAAAGGCGTCGTGGCGTTCACAATCAGGATACTGTAATACATGCCTTGCAATTGATTCGGAATCTCGGATCTTTCCTTCTTTTCGTCTTCCAGCTCGCATCTCCTTCAACCAGCTTTCTCAGCATCGCGTTGGGTGTACCTGGTTCTTCGTCATGAAATTTCAAATGGCTTGGGATACGGGTACGTGCATAACTACAATTCTGGCGATATTTTTATTCATCCATTGAAATTGATTGAGAAGCAAGAATCTGAGAACTTAAGCAGCAAGCTCGATATCACTACCGCCTGGATGACTGTCATGGCCATGTGTTCTCTCTGTGGGTACGTCTTGAAACGCACTCAGCCAAGATCAAGGGTCTAATTGCGCTGGTACTACCAGGAGCGAACGACACAAACATCATCATTCAACGCTAAGCTTCACTACTGAAGCTCAGCTTCCTTACACTCAAGGAAATCACTGTGCAACACTATTGGTACCATATAGAACATGAATCGGCATGAATTCTTTTCAAGTCTGCCCCTCACATTCACTCACCTCCGAGTATGACCCTTGGAAAATGGCCTTCTCGACCATTGATCTGCCCTGCAATCAAACTCCTCTCCGATCTAACAGATTCCGAAATACAAATTCATCTCAGGACGACTCCTCTTACTTCCCTTTTTCGAATAGGGACGACCTATAATCTCGACGATCGACCATTTCCGGAACCGATAGATATAAGTAGATAGAATGCCATCTCTCACACCTCGCTTGGCATGCGATTTATTCCTCTCTTTACCTCGTTTTCCATCTTTTTCGTTCCTCCAACTACAAGCGCGTCGGTGGCACAGTAATCTTGCCCCCTCTTCAAGGATGGACGTGCCACTGCTTGATAGGTATGATCACGCCCGGACATGATACTTCAAATATTTCAAACTGACTGGCTTTGTTCCCATATTCTTTCCTTGCGACCGTAGACTCATTTACCTGTGCGCATCTTGGGTCGGCACGATATTGTATACTGTCGAGCTCGGGCTTGCTGGCTACTATTTCTACCGATTTTCCAGCCGCCCGCGTCTACGGTTCTTGGTCGCCGGCATATTGCTAATGGATTCTGTCGGCATGCTTGCCTTTTTTGCTCAAACTTGGATGGTACGCTCATCACATACGTTCGTGGCGTCTCACTTATTTTACTATCTTCTTTGAAGATCCTGTCCGACGCAACCTGTACCACCTTTTCTTTTGCTGCTCAAATTTGGGCTCACAGAAGGAATAGCACAACAACCGTCACTCTTTGTTCATTCATGCACTCGGCCAATCCTCGTTTGCACCACCGCCGTATCTGCCATAATAGAGCAAGTATTCCTAATTAATCGCTACAAAAGACTGTAAGCATCCATCCCCCTGCTTCCGAAGGAAAAGGTAATGACATCGCATACAGGTCACAAAATTGTATCATTTGCATGCCACTGGTACTATTGGTCATTCTCCACGTCAGTGTCGACATTTCTCAATATTCCATTCCAAATCCTTACGAGATAACATTGCGAGCAGGCGGGCTTCAGCTTCTTTTCTGGGTTTTATGTTTTCTTCCGCCCCGATGACTCCCCCGGTCCCGGTATCGTAGGCATGCTCACGACCACGTACGCTGGTACTCTCACGAACAATACCGCTCAGCCTAACAATTTGCTTGGTAGAATTTCGGCCTGCCTAGCAACGGCAGTAGACGTACTCATCCCCGTGGCACTTGTGTGGCAGCTCCATGCAATCGGCCCTGTTTGTCTTGAGAGGTAAGCGTCCATCGGGATACGTGTGGATCATCTCCTCAGGATTTATAGGTCATACGGACGAAGGTTAATCAACGCGATCTCCGCTGGCTGCCTCGGTGGCGTGCTGAGCATTATCCTCATCATCCTCTTTTGGACGCAACGAAACGGTTGGCAACAATCTTTTTTACCTCATGAGATCGTCCTGATGTACTCTATGCAGTATATGCTGGTGCCGTTTTTCCACTGGGAGGGGTACATTGCATTACCGTCCTGGTGAACCTTGTGGTTTGCAAAAGAAGAAGCACGATGGTTGGCTTCCCACCGGCGCCGAAGTCCCCTGAATTAGATGTGGAAATCGTTCTGGAATCTGCTCGTGAGTTTCTCATGCATGTTCCTCTACCCCATCCTTACGAAGTGTATGAATAGCGGGGAAGCGGTCGATTAGTCCTCGAATAGTAGACACTTTTGTGAGCCGTCAAGCTTTCTTTGTGGATGTCGAAGTGCGCAATTTCGTTGTTGTCAATCGCATATACTTAACACCAATTGCTCAGAGGAAATCCACACAAGATACAAAGATTGGATATGGGGAATCCTTAGAAGGAACGTTCTCACCGGTTGCGCTGTAGAATTGCGGGGTTGTACGATGGCTGGGTCATTTAATTTATCAGAAACGGTCTCTTTCATCATTGTTTCATTGCATGCTCTTCGATAATCTGTAAATAATAACCACCATGTAAACTAAATTATTTCATGCGTTCCTGTAATTGACCCCACAGAAATAGATGGGCCGATTATTACGTTTTGACTTTAGTCACCTCCACCTTTCCAGGTCGGTGCGTCTTTTCATAATTTTTGACATAATCAGGGGACTTGGTGTGCGCCCTTCCGGTATCATCGTTTCTGCCTCGCTGAGGTGTGGGCACTTGGTACCTAGACTCTGGATCAGCATACTCTGGCGATTGCTTGTAAGTCGACATCGTGATGTGGCCGCCGTGGTGGTCCTTGCCGGGGAAGGCAGGAGGGATGTCGCTGTAAGTTCCCTGAAGGACGGGAGCCAATGGTTCGCGGTATTGAGGTGCGCCATCACCTGGGATTAAATTAGCCTGGGCTCAGCTGTAAGGAAAAAGGCGTACAATAAGGCGTTCTACCGAGGGGTTCGTGGTGTCTTTTATGCCGCTGCGTGTTGGCCCAAAACCATGCCAGATAAGGAGATGATGCTTGGTAGGTGGATATGTGACCTTGCCTTTCGCGGCGAGGTCGGGGGTATGATGACTACGGATCTTCAAAGCTTCATCCATGAATAGCTTTAAATTTCTCGAGAGGTGCAAACTCCCGACTTAGAATTTTTCTTGACATGCTGCTGATGAACTCCGAGACAGTGATTCGAAAATCGAACACCAGCGCGTCTAGATTTGTTTGTCCGCTATACGTGAGTAGTGCAATTTGACAGAAGGACAACATCAGACATCGTTGTGCGTAATTCTGTTTTTGGAACATGACTGATGAGGTCACTCTCAGTAAAAAGCGAAGTCAAGAAAAATCATACGAAGTCAGACGTCAGTCAGACGTGTGTCACACGTATGTAATTTTCACGCCAGCCTTCCCTTGACATCAAATGGGAGGTGAGTTTAGTCATAGGTTAGTATCAACATTGTCGTACATTTTATATACATGTCTGTGCCAAGAATTTTCGAAATGGTTCATCTTTTTTTTAAATTTTCTGGTATGCATGTGCTACCTACTTACAGTTACGCGTGTGAACCAAGTGTGAACACCTTCAAAAAAGTTCAAGTCATGAGCTGCAGTTTGTTCAAGTCCGTTGAAACTCCGACGTCATGTTGAATTTTGAATTTCCCAACACGGAAATTCATTGTTCTTCCCTTCCAGCACATTGTCAAGTCAACAAACGGCCTCCTCCCTCAATGAACAGCCTTCTCTTTCCCTCGACGAATGGTCTCCTCACCGAACGCCTCCCCCCTCTCTCGACCAATAGCCTCCTGCCTCTCTCGATGGATGGCCTCCCCTTGGCGAATGGCCTCCTCTCTCAACGGACGGTTTCCCCTCTCGGCGAATGGCCTCCTTCCGCTCTCGATGGACAGCCTGCTCCCTCTCTCAACGGACGGCCTCCTCCCTCCCTTGGCGAACGGCTTCCTCCCTCCCTTGACGAACGGCCTCCTGCCTCCCTCAACGAACGGTCTCGTCCTTCCCTTGGCCGATGGGCTCCCCTCCCTCAACGAACAGCTTTCCCCCTTCCTGACTAACAGCCTCATCCCTCTCTTGACGAACAGCCTCCTCCCTCCCTCGACGAACGGCCTCATCCCTCCCTCAATGAATGGTTCTCGTACTTCCCTCGACGAACGGCCCCCCCCTCCCTCGACGAACGGTCCCTTTCTTCCCTTGATGAACAGTAGTCCCCTCATACTATACTTCGTAGGCTATAGGCCCACTACATGTATTCTTTAAAGTAGTCAAATACAATTTTATTCAGTCTATTTCCTGACCCAAATTGAGCCCAAGCAATCAATGACTGAGATATGACTATTACATGACTAAGATATGACTATTATATGACCAGTACATGACTGTGGCGTAATATATGATTTGCAGTGTGCAACTAATGTATGACTATTGTAATACGAGCGTAGTCAGAAACGCTTAAAAAAAACGACATTTAGTCATACAACCTCAAATTCGTGACTTTCTTCTGACCAACTTCCGACTTCGCTCTTTACTGAGGGTCACTGGTGAAACATTCTTCAAGTCGGAACTTTGCTCGTCACGTTGAAGGATGGATCAAGATTTGTCCGTTGAACAGCCTGTATTCGCAAGCTATGACTAACAAATCCCAAAAGTGAGCGCCGCATGTGGCAGAAGAAGATTGAACACGAAAAAACTCGTGGGATGTCTATGATAGAACGGCGGTTTTACTTACAGGAACGCTTCGGAGCGCCGGCTCCACTCCCCAGACTTCCAGTTCCAGGCTTCTTCTGCTTGGAAGACTTCAAACAGCCAGAGATCTGGGCTAGCATACACCCCTTGCCAACGTTCACGGACGCCAGAATCCAGAATCACATTGTGAAGAAATGGAAAGGCTTGCAGGTTCTCGTAAAAGCGCCGAGAGAATTGGCTGATGACTGGGTGGATGGATTTTGGTGTGAAATACAGTCGAGGGATGTTCTTTACCGTCTGGGGGACCAACATCTGGATGGTCACTACGAGTTGGAACGGGTTTTCTTTCAGAAGAAGTTGGATGAGGGATGGAAAACAGACAAAACGTTAGAATCAAGTGTACTGATTCTCCGCTGGGAGGGTGACGAGGACTTGCTGAAGTAGGCGGCCTTTCATTTTTTGAGCTGTGTACTCGGCCATCCGCCCTTGGCTTTATGTGGTCGTATTTCATATTGTATGAATCGGACAAACCAATCTACCCTTGTCAAGACCCACAACTGTCGAAGTGCCCATAAAAGATAATGTTCAGAAGCATTTCTAGAAGAGAAAAAACGTGATTTTGACAGTTCACAGTTCTTACACTCTGCATCCACAACCTACATGGGGAGGCTCACCGATGAACCACTGTGTATAGGTTTTGAAGTGGAGTTGATCGTCACCCCAATAATGGATCGTCTCCGAGCCAGTGATTCAGGCATAGGAGTTCTCGAGGACGATGACAGGATAACAACCCCGACGTATTTCCACTCAACCCTCCCAATACAAGAAGAGGACGTTTACAGGCCGGACCATCGGTTCCTGGAAGTTGTGGAAAGACTTCTCGAGCGTCTGCCTTTGGACCTTTGGAGGTAGAAAACCCATTGGATCCAGAGGAAGGGGGAAAGCAGGCGTATCGGGGTTGGATTGTCCGTGGGGATCCGTCGTTGAGGCCGTCATCACCAGAACAAGGTAAGATGTTGTCATAATCAACTTGAACTCCAGGCTGACGGAAATTTTAGTGGGTTTTGAATTCTCATCGCCAATTTTTCGAGCGCGGGACGCCCTCTGGTTCGAGCAGATAGAGAGCATATTCACGTCATTGCCAGATTACTTCGAGATCGTCCCTTCAGAGAGATGCGGGACGCACATTCATATCAAGCCCGAAGGAGGTAAATGGAAACTCCCCGCCCCCAAGAAACTTGCCAAAGCCATCATCGTTTTCGCACCGCCATCATGGGACTTTTAGGACCATCGAGAAAAAGCAACGAATTCTGTGCGGACAATCGCGGAGGTCGACATGTCGAGGATATGAGCGGCGGAGACCTTCGATTCGTCTTAGGCCGCATTGAAAGGAAAAAGAAAATCAATACTCTCGTTGAGTACATGTGCCCTGGGCCAGAGAAGGGGCCGCCAGAGCGCAACTACGTTTGGAACCTGACCCATGTCGATGTTCGCCGGTCATGTGGGACTGTCGAATTCAGGGGAGCAGGAATGAGCGGGTCAAAAGGCGAGGTGGAAAAATGGGTTACATTCGTAGTCGGGTTTGTAAGGAGCGCGAATCTCGCGGAGGGCAACTCCTACGACCCGTATGCGGACACAGATCCAACCCGACGTGATCTGCTCGACTTTGTTAGAGGCGGGATTCTTCCTCCAGCACGCCGAAGTCTCCGTCGTTTCAAATCAGATTCACAGGAATAATTTGCGGGGAACCGACGGTCGTTGTTTCAAGTCACTCGCTTTTAAGTCAGTGGATGAAGGTGGGGAGCTGGAGAGCGGCACGGGAGGGTGTATGATAAAGTTGAAATAGTCTCGTTTTTTCTGACAGAAATTAAGACGGAAGATGATGGGGACAGCAAGGTGACAAAATTGATCATATGTTTGACTCAGTGCGATTGTTGTATGTTATTTACATCTAACACAAGCCGAGGCCTCCACCACTCCCCTTGAGGCCGTCCGTGAAGTTTGAACTGGAAAGTACGGGATAAAAAAGGACAGAAATTTGTGACATTATCATTACCACAGGCGATGGCGACGCGAGGGAAATGCACGGCTAGAATATGTTGGGAGCGCGTCGACCTCTGAATCCTGATCGTGTTATGTACTGCACTTACCACTCAGGAATGCCAGTTACCACTCGGGAATGCGCAACGCTCCGCTGTTGTGCGCGAATTAGCCCGGACAGGTTTGCCGAGTTTCCAACCTGCCCCCGTCGCTGGGTACCACTATTCATTAAGGGTCTCGTACAGTCTCGAATATATCATGAAGATATGTATAGACCGACCGCCCTGTCATCAATGTTCACTGCATGCTCTTCGGTAATCTGTAAATTATAACCATGTCAACTAAATTATTTCATGTGTTCCTGTAATTGACCCCAGAAAAACAGATGGGCCGATTATTACATTTTGACTTCAGTCACCTCCACCTTTCCAGGTCGGTGCGTCTTCTCATAGTTTTTGACATAATCAGGGGACTTGGTGTACGCCCTTCCGCTACCATCGTTTCTGCCTCGCTGAGGTGTGGGCACTGAGTACCTAGACTCTGTATCAGCATACTCGGGCGATTGCTTGTAGGTCGACATCGTGATGTGGGCGCCGTGGTGGTCCTTGCCGGGGAAGGCGGGGGGGATGTCGCCGTAAGTTCCGTGAAGGACGGGGGCCAATGGTTCGCCAGGTACAGGCTTCTTATTGGCGTGCGCCATCACTTGCTCGTCTTGGGATTCAATTAGCCTAGGCTCAGCTGCAAGGAAAGAGACGTACAATAAGGCGTTCTACCGAGAGATTCTTGATGTCTTTTATTCCGCTGCATGTTCGCCCAAAACCCTGCCAGAGTGACTGCGACGATAGTTCCGCCAATCAAGAAGGTCTGGAAGGAAGGTAAGTATTGACTCATAGCGGGAAATGCGGTTTCATACTCGTCCAAACCTAGACGGCGGGGAGGTGGGAATCATACCAGCCATGAATTCAATAAGTTAAAAGTTGAGGTTGTTGTTGTGGTTGTAAAGAGAGGAGGGCTTTGACAATGCATTGAGGTGATTCAGATTTCTGAATGTGATGACGTCAGATCGGGAGGAGAAGCGCTATTTGCCACGAAATAATCATATTCAGTTCATTTTTGTTCTGTTTTAGCTGTGTTCAAATCCGAACTTTGGATAGGATACGTTATTCCTGATGGATTGTATAGGCAACAGATAAAAGAGAACGAGGAGGAGAATAACCTACTATTTTGATAGTCATCCAGCTCTCCCTTCCGCTTCTCTGAGATTCTCCGTTTTGCGAGGTAAAATGTCACTCCGGCCACGAGCAGCACCCCAGTAAAGCCCGCACCCTAAAACACGATCATTCAAGTGAGGTTTAGGTGGTTGTATGAGGAAATTAAGAAGAGAGGGTTCTTGCCATTCGTTTCGGTGTGTCGAGCTTAAAATCGGCCATTTTCAAACTGCGTTTGGCCAAATTCTCGTTTCTAGTGGATTCGGGAGAAGCCTGACAGGTGTCCAGAGAATTAGTGGTGTTCGTAGATAAGAGCGGTTGGACATACACGCTTCGTGGGAACGTTGCGCCCACTCGTTTACTTCAACTTTCGAAGTCGACACAAGCTTCATTGACTGATCCACTATGCTATTGAAGGATTGCCTCCCTACTTTCGAATCTCTCGCGCCATCTCCCTTTCTCCTTGGAACTTCACAATTCAATCCATCGAGTGGCTTCCGCACCCCAAATGATCACACTTGACAACCTTGACCCTTGGCATCTCTTACACCTCGCCCTTCTATCTTCATTTCCATGGGTTTATTCGACTGTCCGACCAGCTCGATCTCAAGCTCGCCTCGGCCATCATGCCCACCAGTATCCAAACCTTCTTACCTCTCAGTGGATACGAGGAAGTGTTGGAGCGAAAAGCACCAGTAATGTGGTGCATGTGTAGATTCTGTGCAGGAGTGACAATATTTTCGAATTCATTCAGGATCGTGGACGGACACCTTTTTGCTCTACAACCCTTCGTAAACTCTGATACAATTCTACCGTCTCCGAGAAGGGCGGCCCTTGCCGCCTCTCGGCAGCTGCGCACGCGCTGCCACATTGCCGTCAATCCGATATTAATCTTTTGTTGACATCGATGAAAAACCAGTATCGATGGCGATTGAGGTACCAATGTTCCGTGCGGACTCCTTCGAGGATACCAGTTACGCAATTTTCTTTGTTGCAGAGGTCCTTGGGGATATTCAGGAGAAGGAAAACCGAGGCCCATCATGTTCCAGCTGCCCCGTGTTTGACGGACAGACGAACTGCGTTGTATCTTGTATCTGGTGTGCGCAGACCCAGGAGTACACAGGTCGGTAATCACAGCGGAGTAAATCCGGCTTCCAGGCTACTGACTCGTCTTCCACCTCCCCCCCTTGCAGAGTCACAGTAAGCAAGGGCCAACACTGGCACACCCAGGGTGGTAACACAAGAACGGCGACCATCACTGTCTTTTTCCGCTGCGGGTAGTTACTACTAAGCCCAAACCAAGCCTGGGCCTCTCTCGCCATCTGGATGCGAGCCTCACGATTTTATCTGGCACAAAATTTGTTTATATGGTGCTACGTCCTTGTGTTTTTTCAAAATGAAAACTCAACCTGCCTTGCCAACGCGAAGCTCTTATCCATGAATTTTGTCTCTCCCCACGCCCCCTAAGCAGGTGCAGCAGCTACTTCATGTGGACATCCCGCCAAGAAGCTTGTGCCTTTTTACCTCGGTAGCGTTGCTACCATGCGTACCTCAATGGTCTACTCTCGCCGATATCGAGGGATCAATTCCCCTTTTATCATGGTACTTCACAAAGGTGCAGGGGAACGGAACTACCACAAGTACTTGTCCTAAGCTGTCTTAAGCAGTATTCTTGGGTCGGAAGGCTCGCTGCGCTGAAAACCTGGGTAAATTTTGCTGATGAAGTTTGCGGACGCCAGCGGCCAAGTTATTACTTACAGTCTTAGTCGCTAAAATTAGAAACGATCTTATCGGTGGTTATTATTTTTAGTATTTCAGTTGTCCAATGTCAAACCCTTGTGGAGTTGACCTACCGAATTCGAATTGATACTGACTAGCGCTTCGTGTTTTCCACGAGAAAGGGTGTACTGATGTCACATCTACTTCCACTGATCATAAGGCGCGATAAACGTTGGGGCAATGACATCGACTGCCAGGTGTAAGCTAAAGAACTTCCAAAGCCTCGTTTTGCTGACATCACCTTACACATAGCATCCTTACTGCGTTAGTTCGGTTTGTTCATGTTTCAAACCTAGATCAGTCAAGCTGAACCGCCCAGATCCTCGTCAGATCCATCTTGATTTCATGTTGATTCACCGATGGGCCGCAAGTATAAAGTCCTTGTCCCTCCCTCGCCATCTTCCCATCTATATATCTCCACATGCTTGGTCCATCATCACCTTCCACGTCGTCTACCCACTATTTGCCAACACCAATGTCAAGCGCAGTCATTGGCCACTCCACAAAGATCTGGGAGCTGAACGTCCATTGGCCGTTGTACAGCCAGTGCGCGGTATGGGATCCTAGAAGAAGAGGCGTCGACATCTGGGAATGTGTTCGGGATCGTGCGTCCAAATCTTGACTGTTGTTTTCTTCAATTCACTGATTCTTTGTTATGAAGATGACTCAACTCCGAGTACACAGGTTTGATCTCGTGGCCATTTCATTTGAATATTGACGTCTAACAAAACGCCTTCAGCCTCCCAATGCTACGTACTGGAGGTATATCGCGCGAAGATGATTTGCGCCCAACAAAATCTCTTGACTCTGGTGCAGAATGGCATGCATCCTCTCGTGGCTATGCGATCCGGACTCCATCTCCACATAGCGCCATCTTCATCCAGCCCTGTTTATTTATTGGCACCTTGGCCCAAACCGCCACCGGGCTTATCGCATTGCGTTCAATAGGCATCTGCCATTTGCGATAAAAGCTTCCCATGCAACAGTCTCCAGGGAGACAAATGCATACTCATGACGGGCCTTACATTTCGAAAGTGGGTAAACGTTGAACAGTGACTTAGGACCACTTCGTTACTCATACTTTCTCTCGTATCTACGATACTCATAATTTACATCGGGCTATTATACTATATACTATACCATAGAACAGTAATTAGTACAAGCTCTCTTCAGAAAATACGATCAGCGAATGGTGACGTCGAGATGACGTCGTCGCCGCGTCACTTGTAGCGGTACATTCATACCTATCGTAGCTTACAGGTATACTTATGCCCGTCCCTGACTTTATTGACGACCGATAACCATAAGCAACAAAATATCATCTGCCAGTGGTACTGGGATCCTGTTGCGGAGCCGACTCGGACGAGAGAGACATGTGGTCATCTAAACAAGCTGCTATTCACTCGAGGCCTTGGCTCACCGGGAGAACCATGCGCAGGTAGCGCTCTTCAGCAGACATCTGACTCTGGAAGTCCAAATCAGAACTTATGGGGTCTTCAAACTAAGCGAGAATTTGCGTTGACAGAACCCCGTTTCAAGACTGCCAGAAGACTGAATCATTTGAATTCGTTGTGCCTATCAGCGCCAGCTCAAAGGGGGCTCACAGCCTTGCCATTCCCGCGACAAGTTCGCGCTGCTTTGCACAATCCGGGGCTTGTGAATGATTTGCTCGGAGAACATTTTGTGGGTGTGTCAACCTAGGGTAAGCTTGCCGTAGGAGTTTGCGCTTCGTATCGGGATATATATCCTCATGATCGACTCGAAACCTATCGGAGGCAGGTAATCTAGCGCATGAGATTGTCTTCGTGGAGCCCATGAATATGGAAATTTAGCGTGCGCTTGAGGAGTGTCCCCGAACTTGAAAGCATCACTGCGCAAAATTCCCATCGTCTCGAAGGAGACAGATCATTGAGGGTTGTCTGCTGATGAGTGTTCATCGCATTTTTTCTGGGTTAATGAGATCGTCGGTGAATCGGAAATCATCTCACCGGCGCAGGAAGCCCCAGGAAGCTATGCAACCAGGCTTTTGAGTTCGCGTCGACCCTGGCCTATCGTATCGGAAAGCGTTGACTAGTCAGTGGCGTAAAGATTGATGTTGCCAAACGTCAAGATCTGACGCGATGGTATTCTTAAGGCCTTGAGGCTTGAGCGTCAGAAAGATATTCGGGTCGACAAGTTCACGTCTTGTCACATGATTTAAATTGGACGCGACAGTGCACGTGATAAAGACGCGTTCTGCTCTTTACCCCAGAAATCTGGACCCGCCATTATATCTCAAACACAATACAAGGCATGACATCACCTGAGTTATTTTCTATATAAATGGAGGGTTGCAAATGAAAATTTCCTGCACCGAAGAACGACACTATGATCGCCTCTCACATCAGACGTAATCTCGCTGCGGGGGGAAACAAGATGTTCAATAGCGACTCGGGGAAGAATAACACCATGGCGAGCTCTTGAAAATTTGCCCGATTTCTTACAATGTTAATAATCATATATCAGCTCCTGGCTGCTGGTGGGCTGGCGGTGTTGACCGGCCTAGTATACTGGGCTGGGTACGCTGCAGAAGGAAGCCGTCCCCATTCATCGAGTGAGTTCCCGCGCATCCCGGAATGTTTTTTTCTTTACAGGTCTCTAGAAATCACTGTGGAGAAAAAGTGAGCAACCGAGAGTGAAAAAAAAGGTTGACGGATATCGGGAGTGTTTGTACCATAGTGTATATTATTTTGTACCAGTATTTTTGAATGATTCCCTTGTTGCTTTTGTCTTGGCTACGAAGCTGCCAATGCGTTGTGGCCGCGATGTCGGTCGCCGCTCTAGATAGTAATTGGTTGACCTTTGAATCCGGTAATTAAATTACGAGACTCACAGGCGTTGAACCCAATTCCAGCTTTTCTACACATCCGTCAGTTACTGGTCTCTTAGTCTCTCCTAGACAGACTTCGATATTATGTGAAGTCGTACCTTTGTTCACGATAATATGAACTGGTCTCTCCGATGCTAATCATTCATCTTAGCCTATCGGAGGCTTTGAAATTTGAATCGTCAACGGAGGGAACTAGATGGGACATTGAGATTCGGGACAGACAAGTATCCACAGATCCGAACTCCAAGGTTAGCACCGCAATCATTTCAGATTTTGACTGCACCTTTAGGCTTTGCTGCACCTTCGCAAGAATCGCAACATCGCGACAAAAGGAGTCGGTTTGAGCGCGGTCACGTGCCTTTGTCAAGTGGCAATTGCCAACAAACAGAACTGTGACTTCAAGTTCTTCACTCATTCTTATGCCCTCAGGCTGCTCGAATCCCCATCGAACGTTGAATGTCCTTGCTGTTTGATAAACCGATTACCAGCTATTTCCCTCGTGTTCATAAAGAAGTGCATAAAGAAAATCGACCGGTCCATAAACGAAAACGTTCTGCAGAGAGGCAATGCGACAACGCGTTGGACGGGGGAAAAGGTGTAGAAAGAGAGGAGAGACGTAAACCTCTTCGCGACGCTCGGCTTAAAGATACAGGTAGCATCGCCGTTGGTGACGAGACACCAACGTGCCCATCGAGCTCTGAAGTTTCTCCAACTTCTGGTGTAAAACACACTCGCAGTTTCCTGAAGACGCCTCCCCCTACAGATCCTCCCAAAAAGCGGCGTAAGCTCCAACAAACTCCGCAGACGCTCTCCTCTGCCTCGCCATTTGAACGGTTTGATTATAAAGCTGTTGCATCGCTGCCCACTCCGCTCACAGTGGCCCGATTGCCGAGAACAGGCCCACCGGTACATTCGGATGTCGTCCTATATACCCCTTGCAACCGATTCTCTGTTGAGAATTTGAACACTGCACAAATCAACAAAGATATTGTGGACTATGAGGTCAAACCCGATGAATCTCCTCGTCAGCGGTCTCACTCGGTTATACCCTCGTCTCAAAGTCAGTATCAGGATGCAGATGGATTTCAGAATCTCCTCAACGGAATTTTATCTCCTGACTTCTGTCCATCACCCACCCTTCACCCTATCAATCGGGGAGCAGGAATAGCTCCTTGGAACTTGTCACTTCCAGGAATAGACGCGGCTGCTGAGTTGATCGACACAGATGCAGTCGGTTCATCCCAAAGTCAACCCTTGTTGACGAACCGCGGTTATTTCGGGAACGCTCTTTCTCGCTCTTCAATTGTTGATTTCGTACCGAGCTCTCAGAGCCAGGAGAAAGAGCTCACTGTCGGTACCTCCATCTCTATAATTATCCCAACCAGAAGCCTGCAAATCGAGAAAGATGGAGTGACTTCAAAGTGAGTTCTCATTCTTTATTCCCCAGTTTAACTTCATATCGATCCTGAAGCCCATTTCATAGAAGCACTATACGAAAACCTTACCGTCGTGCTGCTAATTTACCTCAGCGGACAGCTTCCGACGACCTTTTTTGCGTTCCTATCCAGGAGACAAATTTCTCAGATATTTTCCAAGATGATGAAAGTCATTCGGTGGCGATAACGGATGAGACAGCTTTAACGGGGCTACCACCAGTTCCACAGGATGTTGATGAATCCTGCACCGAGTCCGAGTCCGAGGTTGAGGTTGAAGGACCCACAGCAGCTTCATATCGCTTCGGCAGCATCCATGAGAGCTTTGCCTGTGACGCAACCCAGGAGAGAGAGATTTCTGGTGCACTTGTCGGGTCCGTGGACAATATGAGCTCCACAGAGTCGCTTCCCTCTGCGGTTAAGGATTTCCAAGGGATGTTTGGGAATGACGAAGAAAGCTACCCCGCCGATTTCCCCATGTCGCTAAGATGATGGCGTACATCCAAGATGCAAACCCTTGTTATTTCTGTATATATTTACAGCAAGGAGCAGCCTACTCGACAGGCAGGATCGCTTGTTGGCACACACGTCCTGCCAGGACACACAAGATTCGTTGGCGGGGCCGGTTGCGCCGATCACTTGATTATAGATACCAAGATAGGACCTTGAGTGGTAGTCAGTTGTATATACATTAGCACCTATGCATAGCTCACCTGAAATAGAGAGTTACATATCAGCCTCGAAAAGTGATAAAAGTGATATGTGGAGTCACGATGTGCGAGTTCGATCAGCTTCGACAATGTAAAAGCCTTCCATTGTGCGCGAGGCATGCTTCAACAACGCTTGGCCAGTACTATCTTCCTTCGGAGATGACTCGATTCCCTGTTGCGTATCACTTCTATCTGTGTCCTCTCTCTCCCCGCGTCCCATAACCACAACTCCGTCCGTGTTGATCAATTTGACTGCCTCCACGAGTCTAACCATCTCCTCCATCTGCCGCGTTATCTTCTCATGTTCGATTGTGCCCTCCGTTGGCGGTATCAGAGCAGAGAGTTCGTATAGGTGTTTGAGCGTTTGTGGCGGTATTTTTGGTGTCGAGTACGAGGTCAGCAGCTCGTTTACAGACCAAGTGGGTTGGATCGGTATACCGCATTCATCGGTTTCTGTAGTGGAGCCGGAGGACTTATACCTAGGACGTGGAGAGCTGAATAGGGACCTCGGAAGTCGTTGCAGACATAACCGAATACATGACATGGTGGAGGGGTGAGGAGGTGGAACCTCAGTCGAGTTTAACTCGAAAACTTCTCAGGACCCTGGATGATAACTCAAACTCTCTCCAAAGCGTCACTCTAATACTATCTAGCTCCAGTATACGTTAGGTGAGAAATGAAGTCATCATCACTATCGAGAATGTAAAAAATCTACGAGATCTCGATGTCCTTCTCTTGATTAATCTTGGATTGGTCGATCACATATGATAGCATCGAGGTATTCTCGTTGCACCTGAAATGACGCTTGTCAGAACCCAGTACGACACAACAAGTAACCCAGACGACCCACAATTTTGATAAGGTATGCTCAAACTCTCCTAGTCCCTTTTGTAGCACCCTAAAGACGCTCGCATGCTCCCCAGACCGATCTCTCAGGAGACGGCCATGAGCCATCAACAGCGTATTGGCCCAGATAAGGTCGAACTCCAAATGCGGGCTTTTGTCGAGGTGATCGGCCACAAATCGGAGCAGTGGGGGCACATATATCACAGGAAGCTGCCGAGCGACGAGGCGGATATCACCACGAGGAACGTTTTCGTATACGCGCCGGATAAGTGGTTTTTCGTTCAACCTAAACGCCATGACCAGGGATTTGAGATACTCGTTTGCTGCTAACATCTTCAGAACAGACTGCGGCGTGAGGTCGATGGAGAGATCGAACGGGTCAAAAGTAACGGTCTCGTCCAGGGAATATATCAAGAGGCCTTCTGTAGATGCAGCTGCCCATGTACGGCCCGTTGGAGAAAAGCGAACACATTTCGTCCTTGCTTCTTGCCGATAACGACGGATGGACATGTCTCCTGCACCTCTACTAGCTCCTGGGAGGCTAAGATCCAATCTATCTTCTAGATCGCTTGCTTCTCGGTTATCAATGAGGTCAGTGTTGATCCCAGCCTCGTTGACCTTCCGACTGTCCAGAAACTCCTCCGTGCCATCCAGCGAGAGGTTCTGAGAGATTTGGAATTTCTTCACCATCACACCTTCCCCTTCTCGTACGTCGTATAGTACGACGTATTTGCTATTCCCGCCAGCAAGGACACAACGGCCATCAGCGGTGTACGCGAGGCTGTTGTATGCTTTTCCAGATGTGCTATTCGCAGCTGTGACGCGATCATCGGCTTTCCGCCCTCCAGAAACGTCTTTGCGGCCGTCAATCACATTCGTTTGTTTGCTATCCTGGATGTCGAAAAACGTGATCTGCCCATCCAAAGTTGACACTGCCAGCTCCTTCCCATCGGGACGGAAAGCCAAGGCAAGCACATCTGAAGTCAACGTGAATGGCTCCACGGCTCTTGACCTTCCAAATACATTCCAAACCCGTACCGTTCGATCCCACGACGCACTGGCGAGCTGATTGTTGCCGGAGGGTGAAAACGCGAGCGAACTTATAGGTCCTTCGTGTCCAGTGAGGATGTCGAGAAGTTTTCCCGTTTGTACCGACCATAGAAACACCTCAAAAGAATCCGTCGAACCCGCTGCTACCACCTCACCAGATGGATCCACTGCAAGGCAAGAAAACTGCACCGGAGAAGGGGACGTGAATGTGCGGAAATTACGATATCGAATGAGATCGTATGCACGAACTGTGCCGTCAAGAGACGCCGTGAAGAGAACGCTGCCTTGTTTTGCAAAGGCAACGTCGGAGACGGGCGCACTATGTTCTGTAAAAGTTACAAAGCAGAACCCAGTGTATGTTGACCACACTTTAACTTTTCCATCGTCTCCTCCGGTGGCTATTGTTTGACCATCGGGAGCATATGAAAGTGTGTTCATATCGAAATAATGGCCTTGCTGTTTCAGGATGTACGATTCGGACTGCCATTCCCAGACGAGTAGCTGCCCGAGCTTGCGTGCTCCAAAAGCGAGCCACTCTCCAGAGGAATTGATCGCCACCGAGGATATCTTCTCCTGGGATATACTTAAAGTGTGAATATTGGAAAAAGCGGGCATTTCCCAAAGGCCAAAAACTCCCGTAGAGAACCCGACCACCAGGAGGCTGGAGGCGGAATGGAACGTTGTGCACACGACCTTGGTATTCGCCTGATTAAAATAGTGTCGTTTGTGAACACCCCAACGAGTATTAGCGACACTATTGAATGTGTCGGCTGCGGTGTCGTTGGAAGTGGATGCAATAGGTCCCTCGTCGTCTGAATCTTCATCCATTTGGTCGTCTTTTGCCTTCCAGGTAAAAACGGCACCATCACGGCTGACGGTATATATCTGATTATATCATCTGAGTCTTTTGGTGAGAGTAGAGCTCTGCTGACTTACTGTCGTCCCATCCGATGAAAAGTAGGCACCCAACACAGCGTCTTTGTGCCCAGCAAACGTCTTTGGTCTGAATCCTGCAACAGGGTTCAAAGTAAACAACCTCGCCGTCATATCTCGTGACGTGGTCATGAAACATCTTGATTCTTATTCAGAAGCGCATTCGCAGAGACAAGACGAGACATACTTTGAATCTGGGGACCACTCAACGCTAAGAACTTCGTCGTGATGACCGGTATATGTCCTGTGAAGGTTGAAGGGAGCGAATTCGCGAACAAGATGGTTTGGGGTGCGCCAAACTTGAACATGAGGACCGTGAGTGACAGCAATGTATCTTAATGGCTGTTAGCGTAAAGATATCGGTCAAGCTGAAGTACTTACTGTCCGTCGGGCGAGAACTTGATATCTTTCACAGCCTTGTGGAAGTTGAAGTGATGTAGTACGACCCCGCGCCTTGCATTCACCAAAAGGGCGCGCCCATCTATGAAAAAAAAAGTCAGAACCCGGTATGATAAAAAGTACTCTAACGCACCTTCATCCACCGAGACGAGAACGTTTCCATCTGGGCTTAGAGCTAAGGCTGATATGTTTTTGCGGTTTTCAAAAGCAAACGTGAAAGACTTGTTGCTAGTAGAGAACGGCTTGAAAAATAGTCGACGAAAGGACAGGCTGGGACACACTTGACAAGATCGAACACAGAAACCCGATTTCCGACAGGACTGTAGAGCGAATTTCCATCTGGCGTAAATAAGATATTCCCTTGTCTGTAAACTGTCCCACAAATGTTCGAAAACTAGATCAGAATTTAGCGATATAGCTACAGATTGCAACGAAATTGGCGGCTTACCTTGTAGTTGGCCTTCATTTTTCGACGACACCGCCACCGATTGATCAGATTTTGTCATGGTGCAATCACTGTCAAACAAGATCTTATCTGCGGATATGGGCAAGCGTCGCGACGTCTCATCCCGCTTTCCCTATCAGACGTGTTAGCAGATGCACCCCAAGGACGAGTCAAGAAACAGCCATATGTTGAGCCACCCTGAACGTTGAACGTAACCCTCAGCTCGAGGCTTGGCTTGAACGGGCTCCAACTTATTGCAGTGACATAAATCTCATCAGATGGTCAACAGGTGGTGGACCACGGTGCCGACCTCTTGACTCATTTTCAGGCACTCACGACGTCGCGTGGCTACAGTGGAAAACATAAAGAGCAAGCGGAATAGCTGCAAGTCTCTCAGAACCCCCCAATGACGACCTACATCCAAGCAAAATGCCACTGCGGCCTCAACTCGTTCAAAATCGCGTTCAAAACCTCGGACCTGCCGCTGTCAACGGCCGCGTGTCACTGCAACTCGTGCCGCCATACCACAGGCCAGATGTTGGTTATCGATGTCCCCATCCATGGGGTACCACTCTCCTCCACGGCTGAGGGTGATGCCGCAGCGAGCCTTGAAGGCCTGACGGCATATAAGTCGTCGAAGGACATGACGCGATACTTTTGCACAAAGTGTTCCGCCTACTTCTTCTTCCATAACGGCATTCATGACGTCTGGGCCGTGTTTGCTGGCGTGCTGGAGAAGGTGGACGAGGTTCTGAATGTTAAGAGTCACATTTGGGTTGAGGATACCCTGGATGGAGGGATCGCAGACCATTACCGTACCGTGAACGACGTCGTGCTTCCCAGATACGCACAGCGTGCAACCAGCGAGACGCTCCCCCTCGGGTGGAAGGCAAAAGAGTTGGCTATGAAAGCTGACACTGAGACCCATCCGCTCCACTGCCACTGCAAGGCCATCTCCCTCGCGCTCACTCGCACTACTGAGATAAAGGATCCAAAGGATTATTGGCTCGTACCCGGCAAAGAAGAAGGCGCACCGATACGCTTCATCGCCGCACACTGCTTTTGCAGTGATTGCAGGTTGTCCAGTGGATCTCAGATTCAGAGTTGGGTGATCGTTCCGCGCGTGAATGTAATAGATGCGAGCACTTCTGCCTCAGTCGACCCCGAAAACGCGGCAGCTAGACCCAAAGGGTTGAAGCAGTACGAGTCTAGCCCAGGGAAGTTCCGCGAGTTCTGTGGCACGTGTGGTGCTACTGTGTTTTGGTGGCGGGAGGGCGTATCACATTTCGACCTCTCCGCTGGGTTGGTTGATCAGGAGGCTGGAGGGGCTAGGGCCGAGAAATGGTTGTCTTGGTACGACAGAATCATTCACCCAAAGGATGCGATCAGCCCAGCCACTTTGGCTGCGTTGACCGAGGGTGTGAAGGCGGCAAAGGCTGAAGAAGTTTGACAGCGCACATTTGATTCCGAATTTGTATAAGTAGACCATGTTACTTTTCTGTGGTGATTACGAGAAATCCAGCTCAATCCTCCTCTTCCGCCTTTGCCTTGTTCGTCTCTTTTTCCTTGTCCTTTTGCTTTTTCTTCCGCTGCTCCTTCCGCTTCGGTTTCTTCTTAGAAACGGCCATATCACTACCAGCTTCCGCCTTCTTCAACCCCAACATACTCTCATTCACTAAACACGAGACTTGTTCAGCAAAATGATCCAAAGTCACACAAGAACGACTCACGTTCACCCGCAAGGAGATCATCCACAATAGGTCTGCTTCCTGAGGTAATATAACGCGTCGAAATGCCTTTCGCGATGAGCGGCTGGGAAAGGAGTCGTTTAAGTTCAGCTTTCAATGCACCCATCTTCGCATCTTTCGCTTTTCGTTTCTGATTTGATAGTTTAGTTTCGTCATCCGAGTCGCTGAACAAGAACAACAGATATAAGCACATTATGAACCTGAAGAGAAGACAAACGAATGGCAGTACCTGATAAAATCAGAATCCAGGTCTACCCCAAGCGCTTCCGCAGTCTCTTGCATCCAATTCCGGTCGTGGTTCGTTTTCTTGATCTTATGCTGGGTGTTCTCTATCTGCTTCGCAAGCTGAACTCGCGCTTTCAGTTTATCCAGCATGCTAAGCTCAATCGCCATTTCCGGGATTTCGTTTTCCTCTATTCCCACCTCCACATTAATGCTCGAAAGAAGGAGCGAATACACAATGAGACTGACCTCGATTCAAACTTCCCAGGAGCGCTTTCACGAGCCTCCTTTCGTCCGGGGCACACATCAGCATGCTGAACCCTTTGCGCATCGCACGCGCCGTGCGTCCGTTTCTATGAATATAGGTATCGGCTGAACGAGGTATCTGGAAGTGAATAACGTGGTCGACCGCGGGTATATCAAGGCCACGTGCAGCAATGTCGGTAGCGAGCAAGACCGAATTTGCAGTATTTTTGAACCTGAAGTTGCTTGATGTGTCAATGAAAATCTGAAAGACGAAAGTGGAACAGACCTGTCGAGGTTTTTCAGACGTTGACGCTGTTCCAGCTGGGAATGTAGGGGGAACGCTTTCACGTTCAGAAGCTCGACCAACGGCATCAGTCTTCGGATGCCGTCGATCGAGGATAGAAAAACGAGGGATCGGCCGGGGTATCGTAGCAAGAAGTAATAGAGATAAACGTCCTGTAGACGAAAGCTTAAGCAGAGTAATATATGAGAGGGTAAGGGAGAGCGTCAACCTTGTCGGCAGATAAACAATCAATTCTGCCTTCTTGCAAAGTCGACACCAAACCACCTACAGGACTGAGATCAATTACTTCAGGGTCTGGGTCCCGAAAGTCGAGACGGAGGAGAAGGTCGTCTATAAGTATCCCAGTAAGACATTATTGACAGAAGAATTGAACAGCGAGATATACCAAGCGTTGATGCAGGTGCCTCGTTCCGCTTATAATGTTTCTTGCTACCCTTTGATTTAGAGCGTTTCTTAAGATTGCGTTGGAGGTCTTTGCTCAAAGTTGCCGAGAAGACGAATGTCTGGAGGTCGTCCTTCTTGATTCCTTCTTTTGAGTCCTCTTCTTCCACATGGATTGGTTCGCCATCGTCGTTGAACTCTGTGGGGATTTGATCTTCCCTGCATCAAAAAGGTCGGCAAAACGCATTAAAAGACAACAATAAATGACGCACGCAGATTCCCGAAGGGTCAGACGAAGAATATTCTCAAGTTCAGCAAAATGACCAGCTTCGATCATCCTATCTGCCTCATCAAGAACCAAAAAACGAATGTTCTTTATTTCCCGGGCGAGTGTGTCATCCTAGATATAAATATTTAAGCAAGATTGAGTATGGTTTGGAAAAGCTGCACCAACGTCTTCCATTAGATCCCAAAGACGCCCTGGGGTGGCTATAAGGACGTCGACACCTCTATCCAGTATCCGTCGTTGCTTCTGGGAAGACATTCCACCAACAATGGCAGCGACGCTAACATGTGGGGGCGGCTTCTTTGCGGGTGTCTTACCATCCGTCGTTGCAGGCTTTGATGAATTTTTTACCGTCTTCTCTGACGAGAAGTCTTCTAAATGATTCAGCAATGCGTTAAGATGCGAGGAGACCTGCAACGCCAATTCTCGCGTCGGCGCAAGAACTAGAGCACGAAGGGGTCGTTTGGTTTTCGGCGAAGGCTTGGGTTGCGAGAGTATGTGGTGCAGGATAGGTAGTCCATATGCTAGCGTTTTTCCAGAACCCTAGAGTCATCGTTAAAAACGTGAAGTACGCCGACAAATAATCTGACCGTCTGTGCAACGCCGATAACGTCTCTTCCGGCAAGGGCCATGGGTAATGCGGCCTCTTGAATTGGTGTTGGTGAAAGGAAAGACTTCGCGTGTAATGCTCTTGAGAGCTGGGGGTGCAAGGAGTACTTGTGCCAGTTAGGAAGCAAGTTCTCCGCTACATATGGTTTCAGCAAGAGGGAAAATGGTGTAACTCGATGGCTTACAGTCAAAAGCCAGAATCTCATCAACAAGTATAGGTGAATCATCGCGTTCTTCGTCACTTTTGTGTTCTACCTCCTGCTCGGCTGCATCGTCGTCTGATTTGTTTGCAAGGACCTTACTCGTTATAAGGAATGAGGTTTTGTCGAGGTATAGCGTCAAAGCCTTACATTGAATCTTGCAACCCGGCCGCCATCCGTAGTTTCGTAGACAACTTCTACACCCTCCACCTCTTCAAGCTCCATGATTCCTTCGTCACCTCCCATTCCCGCTTCAAAGGGTCTGGCAACAGTCTTCCAGGGTAGCTCATCCGCGTTTCGATGTTCGATCTTTGGTTTTTTTCTAGACGACGAATTTGCAAGATGAAGCTTGCGTTTCGAGTTGGGCTGTGCGGATGGCATTGTCGGGTAACGACTGTATTATGGAACGGAGCAAGGTACGGAGAAAAAAGTTATTGGATTTAGATAGATCTCGATTTGATTTGTGGTTGCTTGGCAATAAGTCAAAAGTCAAGTTGTCGATGCGCTTATACCAAGCTTATACCCACTGGCCCAATCCCACTGGATACCCACCACAGAGATACCTCAGGTATACTTATTACTGACCGTTTTCTTCTACAAGTCTCAAAATTCAGCAAACTGGCAATCTGGACGGCGTTGAAAGGTGTCCTCGCAAGAGGTCCGACACGTCGACACTTATTGTGTTCCCTAAAGCTACCCGTATTCTCCAATGACAATCGCCGCGAAACCAACTTCCCAATCCCAGGCGACGCAGATGTGTCCGCGTCGGTGGTGCTCCCAACTGAGATTTGGCGCAGGATTCTAGCGTATACAATCAGGCTATCCGGTTCATGTGCTTGCGACCTCGAAGATCCCTTCGCAGCTCCTTACATGAACGAAGAATACCCAGAGGTGGACCCAGGGATCTTTGAGGACCGCAAATCGCTTTCGTTGGTTTGTTCAGCGTGGCGCGCCATGGTCATCGAAATAGTGGCCGAATACATCGTCATCTACTCTGGCAAAGAACTCACCGCGATTCTCAAGCAATTCGAGGCCAGCAAAACCTCAGGTGGAAAAGGCTTGGGTGATTGGACTCGTCGCATCGATCTTAAAATCCTTGGTTCCTATTCAGTCCAACATGTTGTTCGCCTCCTCCGATGCACGCCCAATCTCGTCATTTATGTCAACAAGAATGGGCTTATCACTTCTCCGGAAAAACGTGCACCCCCGGAAATCCTTCACGCACTCGTTAAACACTGCGGTCCCAGCCTCCGTCGGATTGAATGGAGCGGACCAGGGGAGGCACCCACCTACACTGACCTCCTTGATATATCCCAAGGAGTATCTAATCTCGAAACGCTACGCCTCCTTTGTATATACTCCTACCCCACACGCAAAGATGGCAGACTTCCTCTACTCATCTTCCCAAAACTCAAAACGCTATCACTGGGCTTGATCCCTGAACCCAGCAATACTCATGTAGACAATCCCACACAACACCAACACTACCCAATAACATGGGATCCCCTTTTCGCATACCTCACTCTCAACCCAACCCAGCTGCCTTCTCTCGAACGGCTGGAAACCGACATTTTCCCGATTGCCACAATATCCTTCTTCAGCATGCATGGCGAAAAACTCCGCCTTTTCCGCACGACTACCTGGTCTGCGGAGTCCGTGCTTCCTGACGCACTCGCCCTCTGTCCTAAACTTCAGAGCCTCGTGTTATCGCATAGCAGCGATCCATTGGCTTTCCCTCCCTTCCACCCATCAATCACCCGGATATGTATCCTACCATCTGTAGAGGAACATGTCCGGGTGCCTCAGCGGGTATTCACGTTTGCTGTACTGGCGCCTTTGGATGCCCTGTTGATGTCTGTTGAGAACATGGTTGCGCCGGGGTTGGTGGAGCTGAGGATAAGAAACGTGGGCGCGTTCGTGGACCTCGTTGATCATTCGGGATGGCTTCGGGCTTGGTGGAGGAGGTGGAATCTCCGTGGTGTTCATTTCCGAGACAAAACTGGGAAATCATTCGAGAACATAGCCGATGGTATGTTTTTACCCCTCCCTTCGTGACCACAGAAGTTTGACTTTGCTCATAGAGGATGAACTTTTACTTGACCTCGTCCGAGAATGAGGTCGGCTGTTTTTTTCTTCTTTCAAGTCGCATACTCTACTGTATATATCATTCATCGTAGCTGTAAACATTATTTTGGTAATTTAATCGTGTTTTGAATTCCAGGCTGCCAGATATATTAGCTATACGAAATACAGGGGGACGCGCAGATCAACCATAAGTCTAAGTTTAAGTAAGTGGTAGGTAACAGAGCCACAGGTACAAAATCGGGCAGGAGAACGAACCGTTGCACAGGTCGTGAATATTGGCTTCTAGCGAATGAAGAAGCTCTGCAGCACACTCAAAGCACATACGCCTGCACATACAACAAACCCTAGATAATACCCCGATGGGTGATCCTGCACGCTGGCGGACCATAGCTGATGGAGAGAAGGGATAAAACGATGTAGAATACGACAAAGAAAAGGGCGCTCACATAACCGCCGATCACAGGGCCAACACACCGGGCGAGACTGACGATACTTTGAGCAATTCCGTTGGCATAACCGACAGCATTTGGCGGTGTCACTGCATCAACGAATGTCAGAATAGAATAAATATCTAGAAGCATCGGACAACGCACTGTAATTTAGAAGGATGGCGATAGCGGTGTATCCAAATGTGATCCCGCAGTATCGCAAAGCCCTGTACGATCCTTGTTAGATCGTCCAATGGATACAGGAAACGTAACGCACGTGCTCAAAGCCAAAGCTGGTCCAGAGTAAGAATCAAGCATGGAACTAAAAAAGATGAGCGACATACCGGACATCAAAAGTAGGTTTCCATCATCCCCGGAGCTTGCCAAAGGTCGATAGAGTACGACTGTCAGATATGAGGGGATAAACAACACATTTCCCAATCGAAACATGGAAAGATGCGAAAATTTCCCTCTTGGAGGTCTGAGAAACTTCATTATTTTCTTTTCTTCTAACCGTCTAAACAATGATAACGCACCCGATGTTCCTATAGCAACAGAGGTGAGATGAGAAGGTAGTTGAACATCACTGAAAACATACGGGTATAGATAAAACTGATACGCAATTTGAGCGAGACACATCAGTGCGACTGATATGGTTTTAGTCTAGAAACGGAGAGACAAGAGCGAGGCACACACTAAGTTGAGCAAAATGACCCGCATTCAGGCCCAAGCCCCCAGTTTTATAATCCCTGTATATATCTCAGCAAACCATAAAATTCGACCGACACGAAGGCGTACGAGACAAGATAAGACATGAAGATTTGATCGTGAGTTGTGCAGTGTAATGCCATAACCCCATACTGGATAATGACAACAATGGGGAGCTGGGAAGCGAGTGAAGGAGGTTTTTCTGCAAGAGACTCGACATCGGCTTGTGAGTGCCTAGACTCTGTAATTGGCGTTAGAGAATCTGCGGGAACAGCGGAGTCTCCCTCATTCGCGAGAAGTAATTGTTGAGCATCGAGAACTGCAGACGGGGTTTTGACACCAGGATGGGCGAAGATGCTGGGGACGGCGGAGAGACGGCGTGGAGGAGGGCTAGTGAGGGGAGAAAACGAGATAGAAGGATGGCGGTTTGACAGTTGTTGAGGAGCTGAAGAGCCGGCGCTACTAGGTCCGGGGGTGCGAACACCAAAGTTCGGCACGGCAAATGAATTTCGTCGACCAGTATTTGGTAGCTCGGCGTCGGGCTGACTTCTTGACAATGGCTCGCCAAGATCCAGGGAGTCGGCGTCAGCATCGTCCTCTATCACATCCTCGTTGTCGCTCTCGAACGGGTCTTCATTGTCAACATTCATGGCGGCAGCTACCCAGAGATCAGCGATGTTCGTAACCGCGTTCTCATTGGCCATCAGTATTCGCTGAGCGAAGTTCAGATCAGGTCCTTCAAAAGGTGACTCTTGAGTCGCAGTATAGTTACTTCCACGCCTTCTCCTGAGAGAGCTTCCCAGGCTACCTCGTCTGGCATTAGAGGTTGCGTTGCTTGTGAGTCTGTTGCGATACCCTCCTGAGTAACCATAAGCAGATCCATTAACCCGACTCGTTCTTGAGAAAGTACGTGTCCGTTCTAATCGTGTTCCTGGAGATATCATTGGAACGGAGGGTTGGGTAGTCGGCGACGTAGAGAAGTCTTGAGCGTCAGTAACTCGCTTCGCGAAAAAATTGGAAAATCTTCTAGAAATTTTCTTCGTAAGGCTCGCGTTTGCATGAAGTTCTGTCTCCTCAAATACTGGCGTTGGAGGACTAGACTCTTCTTCCGGAATAGGAGGGTGATCGTCGGGCTTCTCGGGAGACAATCTGATTGCGCCATGCCGGGGACCACCATCCGGTCCAAGAAAGCAAGCGAGGACAGAACCTGCTTGAATGTCATTGTCCGGAATACGTGAAGACGACCACGGACTTACCTACAAAAGTAACCAATGCCGCAAGAGCACATGGCAACAAATAAGGATATTTGACAAATAATGGAAGGTCTTCGAAGATATCTGGCCATTTAACGGCTGGCCTTTCAACTGTGGAAGCACAATTTGGCGTTTATTTTATAGAGAAACGTTGACGGTGGGCTTACAAGAACCTCCGATTATTGCCCCAGCTACACCTCCTAACCCCCAACAAAACCTATAATGATTTAGACAATGACACAGATATGGTCAGGATTGTCTTACCCCAAAATCGCGTACGCTCTCCCCTCATTGGTAGCGTCTGTGATAAAAGCCACAGAACCCCGTGCAACTCCAACAGCTCCGGCAAATATGCCCTGCAAGAGGCGAATGGATATAGCCTGCTGGATAGTAGTGGCTGTTCCAAAGCTAAGACAAGTAATGGCGCTACCCAGAAGTGAGATGATGAGCACTGAACGTCGGCCATGTTTCTCTGCGACCGTGGCCTGTATCTCGTTCAATAATATAGCGCAAACAACGTCATTTTGAGAACATACCCATAGCAGTGAAGTGAGAAATTGCGTCAAAAAGAAGGCGGCAACTAAGCGTTTGATATGTCTGAGCCATTACCACTCCTGGTTCAAAACGTCAACTGACCGAGAACTCCTGTCCAAAATGCCACTTCTGCTTCGTCTGTAGATTCCCCAAAACCTGGCCCGCTCTTGAGGATAACGAGTCCGATGATTGTAAACAACAACTCACCCTTGACCATAAACAGCAGAAACGGTGTCGATACGTTTGCAGACAGAAATTCTCCTAGCATTGTCTGTCATAAAATCGCAAGCAATCAGACCAAGATATTGAAAGATGTAATAAAACTCACGATAGAAAGGACAATCATAGACAGTATGGGCAGCGGCGTTGTGTAAACCTCACCAGAGGGTTGCATCATAGTCGGTATAGGAGCGCGCTCTGTCGTCGGTGTTGCAGGATCTTGCTCATTTACCCTGTTGAGGAAACTTGGTCGATGTTTGAAACTTCCAAATGAAATTCGACCAAGGATTCGTCGTGTGGTGGATTCGGAGGCGTCATCACCAAGGCCCGACTCTTGCGAACCAAAGGACCTAATCGGAACAGACGGCCTCCTTTGGTTTGACATGACTGCACTGATCGTCCAGGCGCCGACCGTAAGGTCAGGAGAGGTGGTGAGAGATTGTATGTAAAGTTACAAGGAAGTTGGCGAAATATTTGCTTAGCGTTGCGTTTGTCCTGCAGCAGCAATGGAACCAAACATATTCGATTGGGGTGCGTCTCAACTGCGACTGGTCCACTTCACATAGGATCAACTTTTATCTGTTGTCGTCTATCTCTATCTCCTTCTGTTTATTTTGGCGAGAAGGCTTACTAAATATCGACTTTGTCGACAGCCTCGATCAAACGGCTATCACCTTGAACAAGTTGCAAGGAGGTTCAAGAAAGTTCACCATTGAACGGCTAGCGATTATGCGGTCTTGTGAACCATTCAATGCAACAGATTTCCGACCTTCCCTAGCAGATGGTTAGCCCGGCAGACGAGTTGGAAGATTGAATTACCGGTTCTCAGCGGTTCTGGCTGGCCTCAATGGGCGTAGTGCATTGAACTCTTCCTTCCTCACTTCAAGCATGCCAGCTGGGATTGCACCTCTTCTTGTGATTTTATCGGTCTCGGGGGTCGAGACTGAGAGCCAAGCTAGTTCCGACTAGGAACTGGTAAAGCTTATTTTGTAAATTCCGCTTCACCCCCCGAAAGATGCGCGATCCGACGATTTTAACTTCCCTGGCCACCCAGATCCCCCGGAAAATATCGTTACGATCTCGGTGATCACTATTTTGCAGTTGCGACTATCCTTTACCGGATCACATATGTCTTGTGGTATGCTTCGCTACCACCATGACTCTCAAGAAACATGACCCCCTCAATCCGCAAAACGACGCGCGGCCTTGGAACCCCACTGGGAACAACCCGTCAACTTTCGTAATTCCCGGCTTCCTCTCTCCTGCCATGATGCTTAACACCCGAGCAAACCTTACGACAAACCCAGGATTCAAATGCGACATCGGTGCCTTGAGAAACTCTGACATATATATGCAACCTAATCTGTCTTCGAAGTTTGAGCAGTATATCGGGGTGCAATATTTTATCCTCTACTCCCTGGCGATTTTATGGAAATATGGCGTCTTGTCTTGTCCTCTTCTTGCTGTCTTCCTTACGTCCTGGAAATTGAAGGGTCTCCTGACACGACGATTTCGGATCGGGACGAAAAGATCTGATTCTCTCCTCCTGCCTCGTTGCAATCTCAATACACTGGCCTTCAGATTGCACAGAGGCGAAGCTTGGACGCTTGCTTGCAGGACGAAATCGACAATGAACACTCAATGAGGCTGACCATTTTCTAAAATTAGAAGCCCACCGATCATATATTTCCCTCCTATAAAGCGCGCAGCCAAGATATTACAATCTTCCATTCCCTCTTTATCGTCTCCCCTTCATCTTCATTACCTCCTTTCCTTTTTCCTCGTTTGACCCCCTCCTGTCCTTCTCTATGCCATCCTCCGCCACCTCTTCCCCGTCCTCGTCGTTCTCGACTATCACGGACGTCAAGCCTCTGAAGAAATTCACAATACCTGATCTTGTCTCGCACTGTACATTCGACGTACGCATCAATCGCCACCGAAAGCAGGTCACTTCCGCCACCAAACAATGGCTCTTCAAAGGAGACAACCTCCTAATTGGCAAGAAACGCGACGCCTATCATGGCTTGAAAGCTGGTCTCCTAACAGCCATGTGCTATCCCGACGCTGGCCGCCCTCAATTGCGCGTGTGTAACGACTATCTCACCTTCCTCTTCCACCTGGACAACCTCTCGGACGACATGGACAACGGGGGAACGATCTCTACTGCCGACGTTGTCCTCAACTCACTATACCATCCGCACACATACCAGTCTTCTCCTCGAGTCGGAAAAATGACAAGAGAGTGCGTTGACCCCTTTTTCTCGTCAATAATACTTAGCCGACCTCTGCTTAGCTTTTACAAGCGGATGGTCCTGACGTGCTCGGCCGGTGTTCAACAGCGCTTCATCGAGACTTTTGATTTCTTTTTCCAAAGTGTAACTCAACAAGCTATTGATCGCGCCAACGGATCAATTCCTGATCTGGAGTCTTACATTGCCCTTCGGAGGGACACTTCAGGCTGCAAACCATGTTGGGCTCTCATTGAATGTACGTTCCCTTTTTTCATCCACTCATACTTTCACTTACATCCGCTTTAGACGCGAACAACCTTGACATCCCCGATGAGGTTATGGAGGATCCCATCATTCGCAGTCTCGGCGAGGCTGCGAATGATCTTGTGACGTGGTCGAACGTACGTTTCATTCATCTGATAGTACCACATGTACTCATGAATCATTCAGGACATCTTCTCCTACAATGTCGAGCAATCAAAGGGTGACACACACAACATGATCCCTGTCGTCATGAACCAACATGGCCTTGACCTGCAGTCCGCCGTGGATTTCGTCGGCAAGATGTGTAAGGACGCCATCGACCGGTTCGTTGACGATAGGACTCAGCTCCCATCCTGGGGACCTAAAATTGATCGCGACATTGCTGTCTATGTTGACGGCCTGGCCAGCTGGATTGTAGGCTCTCTGCACTGGTCTTTTGAGACCGAAAGATACTTCGGGACCAAAGGCCGCCAGGTGAAGGCTACTCGTGTCGTTGACCTACTTCCTCGCAGTGCATGATCAAACAACCCCACCCTCTCTCTCTCTCTTGGATATACCGCTTAGATGAAACGCTCTTTCGGCCTTCTCAGGTCTGCCACGCTCTTTCACGCCTTTCGCGCGTTGTATCATATCTCCGGCCACTGTATCTATATCAGCGCAACCACCCTCCTTCATCTTGGACACTTGTTTCATACGGACAT